>NC_092808.1:77497645-77798003 GCF_040954645.1 Diabrotica undecimpunctata
TAAAAAATCATTTTGTTGTATAAAATCATTACAACTTATCTTATCATCAACTAATGAACTAAATACTATTGCGGCATTACTAGTACTATCATCAGTATCATCACTATCTGAGTAAGGTACAAGCTTTTTATAACAGGTTAATAAATCAGTCTCTTCTTCGGCAGTTTCATCAATATTCGAAAATAAACGGCTGTCAATATTCAAATTTGGGCTTAGAGGAAAACTGAAATCCACAATGGCATCATCATCTAGAACAGAAGAAGTACATCATGCTTTAGCGCTTCATTGAGGACCTCATTTTCAGTGGAAAATGAACCAGGGTTTTTATTATTTCCGCTGGATTTCCTGCACATTGCTTTCCTGATCTTCCCAAATGGATTGCAATGCAAGATTCATTATTTTGTGCACCCGAGAAACCATTCTAAAAACCATTAAAAAAAAAGAAGTAAGCGCCATTCAAATGTTAGTTTTTTAAAATAATAGTACTACCAAAATATAACTTTAAATTAAAAAAAAAAAGAAAAATATACAACAAAGTCAATATATATTTTATTTAGGTTCAAACCTTATTTAAGTCGGTTAAGTAGTAACTTTTCTATGGCAAATCTAAGTCATAGTGTATTTTAAATGGCCAAATGGCGGTTAGATAAACGAAAAAATTTTTTCTAAAAAGGCCTAACCGACAGTCGGTAAAATTGTACATTCTTATGGTATATTATGATTTCTCAAGATAAATAATCTAATTAAACGCTTAACAAAACATTAAATATTAATAATATTTCAAATTATTGTTTACCTTATTATTATAACCACGTTTTCAGACCCAAGACGTAAGCACCACCTTCCACTACAATTCTTGTCGCTTACTGATTTCGGTATCTCATCTTTTAAGAAACTAGTTTGGCGGTTAGAAAATTCAAAGCTTGTTTTAGTCTAGTTGGAATTTTTTACAGCTGCGTCATTTTAATAGTCGATAGGACGTAAAATGTATTTTATTTTGATACCAAAACATAAATTTATAAATTTTGGCGCTTATGCCTTTTTGTCGTGACGCCATCGATATAGCGATGAAGAAGGAGACCTTACGAAAGTAAACGACCAAGAGGAAGACCACGGATGAAATGGGTTGATAACATTAAAAGAATAGCCGGAACAAATTGGAAATATGTTGCTCAGGATAGAGACCGATGGAAGGAGTTGGGAGAGGCCTACGTCCAAACATGGACGACAGAAGGCGAAGAAGAAGTGCGATGAAAAAGAAGATGAAGAATTTAAAAAATTAATAATACAGAGAATGTTGAATTAGAGTAAAGTGGATAACACATTGGCTAAAGAAGCTAAAACAGCAACGTGGTGTAGACGAAGTACGACGACAACCAAGATAACATCGCGAGAAATTCTTGAATATCCTGAGATGACAGAGAGAGATCTCAAAATATTTTTTTCGGGTACGTACCAGTTAGGTCAAACTGTATGTTACCTAGCTACATTATTGATATTGTTGAGTTATTGAACGATAGAAACGAAATTAATTTGGAATACATCCGAATGAAACCGAATATTATCAAGGTTTTAATACAATCCAGACATACCAAAACAAAATTTATAAATGTTACATTGAGTATAAGCCAGAATCTATCTATGCAATGCAATTTTACGTCACTCGTGCGATTGTGCTAATGGATTGAGAACTGTTGGATCCTGCTCACATGTTGCTGCTATTATATATTATTTAAGCAATGCTAGGTACAAATCGGACATTATTAGACCAGCTAAATTTCTTTCAGAAATATTTGGTGAAACGGTGATTGATCCGGTAGTCGACGAGGATAGTGAGGAAGATTAATAAAATGTAATTATTCTGTCATTCAATGTATCTAGAATAAATAGAATATTGTAAATATAAATTGTTAATTAGTAAATATATGAATTTTCTTTACCTCTAAAAAAATGTTTTGTTTTCCTGCGTACGATCAGCTGTAATAATTAATTAAAAGATATCAAAAATATGGTTCATTTTTCAGAGTCTTCTGAGGTTATGTGGTAAAAACATGGAGAAAACGGGGTTTTTCGGTTTTTAAGAACGTTTTGAGATAAAACTAATGATTTCAATAGCTGATTTTGAAGATTTTGAATGTAGAGGGAAAGGTACATGTGAAAATGTAAATTATCATTCATTTAGACACTAAATTTAGAGGTTATATAGCGAAAGCTTAAAAACAACGCCGAAAAAACGGGGTTTTTCGGTTTTTGGAGCATGCTGAAGGAAAAAAATTATAGTTTTAATAGCTTATTTCGATTGTAAAGATAAGAATACATATAAAAATATGAATTATCATTAATTTATATGTATGTTGTTGAGGTTATGAGTCAAAAACTTTAGAAAAATGCCAAAAAAGCAGTTTTTTCGATTTTTAGGCATTTTCCACGTTAAATATGATAATAATACCTATGCGATTCGAAAGAAGGAAAAAAAAACCCATAAAAAAACATTGTTTTAAAGTTGGCCAAAAATTTCCGACATAACCTAAAATATCACTGAAAATGTGAAATATTTTTCCTGGGCTCAATTTTTAAGATAAAAATCTGAAAAAAATCACACAGTTTTGTATTATTAAAATAAGCTTTCATGAATTTTTTCAGATTTTTTGAAGCAATACAGCGTCTAAAAAAAGCCTTTTTGGCCTTTAGCCTATCTTGGATGGATGTTGAGTATGAAAATTTACGAAACGGTTACTAAAACAAGGTTTACGATACCACTCCGTTCTTAGCATGCCATCACTGCCACGATGGATAAGCATGTCTAAAAAAGGAATTATACCATCTGCCTCTCTCTCAACCATAAACTTTAGGTGTTCACATTGGGAGTTAAATATGTTTAAAACATCAGTAACTTTGTTTTCAGAAATCGATAAAATCAAATCATCTACATATCGTTTAATAAAGGGTATGTGAAATGGTATATTTTCTTTACACGTTCTTATAAGTTCATCCAAAATAAAGTTACATAGTATTGGGGATATTTTACTGACCATTGGAGTGCCAAATATTTGTTTAAAAAAATTACCATTGAACAAAAAGATATTAGAGTCAAATATAAATGTTAAAATTCTTATGAAATCATCTAAACTGATCTTGGTATGCGCAGATATGCTGTTCCATAAAATCTAGTACATCTTGCATTAATAAAAAGTCTGACATAGATAAATTGAGCAACATTTATTGTTATTTACTGGAAAAACATCAAAAATAAAATAAATATTAACTTAACATATTCTTGTATGTATAACTGGTTGCCTGACATTTAGACAGGTTTAATAATTAAAAATCAAAACTACCCAAATATGGTCCTCTTGTTTCTTGAAAATGAATAGAACAACTAATTACAATTTAAATACATTGTTTTTTTCTTTCTGTTCTCTATGTATCAGAGCTAAAACATATCTACTATCAAAATTTGTTATGAAATAAACTAAGTTTTACTATCCTGACCAAAATTTTTATAATGTATTGTCATCATCATCATCATCAATGGCGCTACAACTCTTCGTGAGTCTTTGTCGCGTTTACTATTGCCTTCCATGTTTGTCGGTCCTGTGCCAGTAATAATGTATTGTCCATTATTATATTTTATATTTGTGTTATTAATGTTGAGTGTCAATGTTTATTTTAAATAATCTCAATGACTAGTAAGTTGCACTGATGAGTTGTGATATTTTGTAAATATTTACACATTTTTTATATATATTACAGTTTCTTGAAAAAAGAATAAGGCCATTCCGAAAGCTCGACAAAAAGTCAAAAGAGTGTTTCTAACATCTCGGTCAACCTTCTGACTGCAGCCCTAATAAACTTGTGGTTTTGTTTATTTCGACAGTCACTAATATCCTGTATTTCTTATATATATATATATATATATATATATATATATATATATATATATATATATATATATATATATATATATATATATTGTTATGCTATGTAAAATTGAAAATTGAAAATAATATTGGTTTGCTCTTAATATATTTCAAAGTACAAAATATAATAATTCAAGTAATTCAACTAATAAACTGTAAAAGATATTTTGAAGAAATGAAAACCCATTATCCTAGATGACCTGTAGTAAACAAAATTTAAGATATGCATAAATTATTTTCTTTATAAAATATATTCGAGTGACGTGAGTGAGCTTAAGTGAAGTCATAGAACAATGCGACCGGGTTTTTCAAATGGACTTAAAGGTATTTTATACCAAAATATAGATTTATTAATGTTTTTATCTATTTTTCCTTCGTTGCCTGGAGTATTTGCCTTATATCAGAATTATGCAGCTGATTTGTAAAATGCGATTATCTCGAAAATTGCTGTGTTTTGAAGTTATTAACAAGTATACCTATTTTTTTGTTAAAATAATGTATCTTTAATATTTTGTATCACAAATACAGGTAACTTAAAGAGCAAAAAAGTTAAGTGCAAATTTATGCCACATATGTGGCGCCCTCTATCAGCTACATCAAAGTCATAGATAAAATTACACCTAGATTGGTAACAGGGATAGCCAAGGTCAAATCACATTCGGATTTCGCTCTCATTGGTTTGGTGGCGCTGCTAGTCTCGTTCCTGCACGGAGAGAGTGTGCTGTGGTCTTCAAAGTTGAGTTTAGACAAATACGGCGCCATATTTGTATTTGTTTTATTTTTTATAATTTATTTTGTAATTTAAAATTTTTTATATAAGTAGTGCAAAAAGGTACAATTTTAGACGATTTTTTATTATGGCATCGAACCCATTATATGGAATACCAATGGAAAAACGAAAAATAAAGATGGATGAAGATGGATATAGGTGTCCCAGCTTTCGTTGTTGTGATTTTGTATTTGTTTTTTAACTTCTCTGTTTAGTTCGTTTGCAATTCTTTTGTCTTCTTGAGTTCTTGTGCGGTAGGTTCTTCTTCTTCTACTTTTTTCTCTAATCAGGTCTTTTAATTCGGGTCTCTGAATCTTCCTTTTTTTGTGGTTATTTTCTCTTTTTTTGAGCTGGCATCGATAGCGTTTATTACAGTTTCTTCTAGTTTTCTTACGCTATCTTCTAGTTCTATGATGTTGTTTATATTGGGTATTGCACCGATGTTTTCGCTTACGATTCTTTTAAAGTTTGGCCAGCTGTTTTTTTTCTTTTTGTGGGACTGCAAATAGTTTATATCTATTGCGCCCAGGGTCAGGACGATTAAATTGTGTGTTGAGTCGCCTTCGTTTAATGACTTTATTTTTATATTGTTGACTCACGTTGTGAAGAATGGCAATATCAAGATGAGTGGGTGTACTGAGTACATGAGTATGTACATGAGTACTGAGTACATGAGTATCGGAGGAGATCAACATAACCTTCTCGTAGAGGAAAATCAAGAGATCAAAATATGTGATAACTACAAATACCTAGGAGTAAAAATCACTCAAGACGGAAAATTAGATGCAGCCATTAAGGAACTAAATACACAGGGAAGGAAAGGCATAGCCTTACTAAACAGCGTACTGTGGGATAAAAACATCTCTAAAGACAACAAAAGAAGAATATACAACACCATAATAAAAAGTATCACAACATATGGATGCGAAGTGTGGCCCCTAAAAGACAGATCAGAGAAAATGCTTAGAGCAACAGAAATGGACTTCTGGCGCCGCTCAGCGGGAATCTCCAGACGCGACAGAATAACAAACGAGAGAGTCCGAGAAATCATGGGGGTTACACATAATATTGTTGATGACATCAAAACGACACAACTCAGATGGTACGGACACGTAAGGAGAATGCCGGAGAATAGAATACCAAGACAAATTCTTGAATGGCAACCAAGAGGTAGGCGAAGACCAGGAAGGCCTAGAAGAAGTTGGAGAGAAGGAGTTGATAAAGAAATCAGAGAAAGAGAACTGGAAGACGATCTATGGAACGATAGAATGAGATGGAGATTGGAAATCGGAAGACGTCGAAGAACGTTGTAAACCGAAATTATATATAAGATGAGTGGGTGGAGACAACCCATTGTAGCATGTAGGGTCCGTTGGGCTAACTACGTATGTGTTGCCGCAGAGCAGTCTTCCGTTTCTGTTGGTCACACGATCGTACCAGTTCGGAGATCTCGCATTTAGTTCGCCTATAATGATTGTAAGTTCTTCTGAATCTAGGATGAGTCTCAGGTCTTCGTCGAAGATTGAGTGATTTGGCCTTACATATCCTGAGACGATTTTTAATGTCTCGTTTCCTGTGATTAGCCGGACTATCGTGGCTTTCATTGTGATCAAGCCATCAGGTGTTGGGATGGCTTGATGTTTTATTTCTTTTCTGATGATGATGGCCGTACCCCCTGAGTTTGCTCGATGATCTGTTCTATAAATATCATAACCTGTGAATTTAGTTGTCTTCCTCTCCACTAGTTTGGTCTCCTGTAGTTCTATGATATCGAGTTCCAGTCTGTTGGAAAATTCGTTTAGAAGATTGATTTTTTGATATAGTCCACCTGAGTTCCAAGATCTAATACAAAGATCCTCGAATTGGTGTGCTAACATATTTGTCCAATGCTACTAATTGCTGCAATCACCTGTGTCATTTTCTCCAGCATGGTGGAGATTTGGTTTAATTTTTGCATTTAAATCAGAGTTAAAACTCGCGATTAATGCTGCTGCTTCGTTTGTGGCTGCGGGATTTTTGATGGCCTGCGCGTAGCTAACACTTTTGTTGGTGGTGTTGCTGTTGATTGGTCTGCCCTTTGGTTGTTGTTTAGGGGCAGTTTTCTTTTTAGGTGCCTTTAAGCAACCTCCGTAGTTCGCTGTATGTGTCTCTCCGCAGTTTGCACATTTAGGTTCAGTTTCCCTGTCCTTACCACATTCGTTACTAATGTGGCTTTCTCCACACTTGACGCATTTAGGCTCGCAGTGGCAGGTTTTGGAGCTGTAGTAGTATCCCTGGCAATTGCAGCATTGGATAGTCCCCTTTTTATTTTTTATCTCATGCTCTAGATATACTCTCATGTAGCAGAGATCAGATATGTTTTTGATTTTGTTGTCTTCTTCCTCCTTGATGGTAACCAAGAACAGAGAAAGGGGTTTTTTATTCTTCCTTCTAGAAATCATGTTGATTACTTTGGTAGCTTCAATCCCCTTGTTGGCGAGTTCATCCATGATGGTTTTTGTGTCTGTGTTTGCAGACAGTCCTCTGATTATTACTCTTTTAAGTTTTTTGTGGTCTATAGAGTATGCTATAAAGTCCACACTTGTAGCGTTTTAAATTTTTTTAACTACGAAATATTTATATGTTAAAAATTTCTAAAGACGCCCCTGATATGTTATTTCGACGAATTTAAAAAAGTTGTTTTGATTCAAGGCTAAATCCCCGGTTTGTCAAGAAATTTTGTTGTAAGAACGAGGTCGAGAGGGGTATTTTGTTTGTTTAGGTTCGTAGGCCACAAACTGGCTGGAGACGTGAAGGGAAATTTATTTGGCGTTGAATTTGTAAAATGTAAAAGAGATAAGGGTTCGAGCAAGAACTTTCAAACGAGAAGGACGTTTGGCGGATTTTAAATCCAGAGCCACTTTCTTGTGTGTAATGTCTTAAGACCGGTTTAGGTGATAATACTCTTTGCATAATGGCAGTGTAGAACAGAGTAATCATCATAAGATTTGTGCAGTACACCGGAACCGATGAAATTTTGAAAATGACTATATAGGATGTCCCACCAGCTTTGTTGTCGTTTGCCTGCTTGATCTAACCCCATCTACGTCAGATCTTCGTTCCTGAGTATGGAGAAATGGTTTCCTTTTCGTTCCAGTTGAGAGTTTTGTCCTTGCAGCTTCAATCACAGAGATAGTAGCAAGTTTTTTTAAGTAGCAAGTTAAGTGGCAAAGTTTTTGAATTAAGGTAACAATTAACATATTAATTTTTCCAAATTAAATAGACATTATTTTTGATAATTGATAATTGCTTGCAAGGGTATCGGATTGGGGCAGCTACAAAAAAATGAAACAAAGGGGTTACTTACATAAATCTCCTGGACAAATGCCAAATATCGACAACAAGAAAGGGCTTCTAGCAATTTAGAATAAGGGCGCCGCTTTGAAGGATCCTAATCTTGCTGGAGGAAAGAAAGGTTCTTTCTTCCTAAAATAAAGAAACACAAACAGGAGTTAGGAGATTTTTTTAAACTAAAATAAACAAAATGGTTGGAAAAACAAATCAAACGTTTATTTATGTCTCAAACAAACAGTTATTAAAAATACAGATTGCACAAGAAGCATACTAAATAATATAATAACAAAATTAACAAAAACTTACGTGCTTATTAGTTTACAAAGGAGATTGCTACAAAAATTTTTTAAATGGTTCCTAGGTTATTTATTAATATGGCCAAATTAGATTATTAAAAATTAAGGATATCCTTGTTTATGAAAATATCTTAAAATTTAACCTTATATATGAAACATATTTTCTATATAATAATCAAATTAAAATTGTTTTACAACAGCCGCTTTAAGCCAAAATGTCATATGTCAACATAACATTGTAAGAATAAATTATGACATTTTGTTGGCCACGCCTCTAAAACAATATAAAACTTTCAATATTACAAATTCTTTTATTTTTATGAAAGCAATTATCAATTATCAAAAATAATGTCTATTTAATTTGGAAAAATAAAAATGTTAATTGTTACCTTAATTCAAAAACTTTGCCACTTAACTTTAAAAAAAAAACTTGCTACTATCTCTGGGATTGGAGCTACAAGGACAAAACTCTCAACTGGAACAGAAAGAAAACCATTTCTCCATACTCAGGAACGAAGATCTGACGTAGATGGGGTTAGATCAAGCAGGCAAACGACAACAAAGCTGGTGGGACATCCTATATAATCACTTTCAAAATTTCATCAGTTCCGGTGTACTGCACAAATCTTATGATGATTACTCTGTTCTAAACTGCCATTATGCAAAGAGTATTATCACCTTAACCGGTCCTAAGACATTACACACAAAGAAGTGGCTCTGGATTCAAAATCCGCCAAACGTCTTTTTCGTTTGAAAGTTCTTGCTCGAACCCTTATCTCTGTTACATTTTACAAATTCAACGCCAAATAAATTTCCCTTCACGTCTCCAGCCAGTTTGTGGCCTACGAACCTAAACAAACAAAATACCTCTCTCGACCTCGTTCTTACAACAAAATTTCTTGACAAACCGGGGATTTGGCCTTGAATCAAAACAATTCGTCGAAATAACACATATTATATTGAATATTTTAACTTCGTTGCAAACAGACAAACAAGGGCGTCTTTAGAAATTTTTAACATATAAATATTTCGTAGTTAAAAAAATTTAAAACGCTACAAGTGTGGACTTTAGCATACCCTATAGACCACGAAAAACTTAAAAGAGTAATAATCAGAGAACTGTCTGCAAACACAGACACAAAAACCATCATGGATGAACTTGCCAACAAGCGGGTTGAAGCTACCAAAGTAATCAACATGATTTCTAGAAGGAAGAATAAAAAACCACTTCCTTTGTTCTTGGTTACCATCAAGGAGGAAGAAGACAACAAAATCAAAAACATATCTGATCTCTGCTACATGAGAATATATCTAGAGGATGAGATAAAAAAGGGGACTATCCAATGCTACAATTGACAGGGATACTACTACAGCTCCAAAACCTGCCACTGCGAGCCTAAATGCGTCAATTGTAGAGAAAGCCACATTAGTAACGAATGTGGTAAGGACAGGGAAACTGAACCTAAATGTGCAAACTGCGGAGAGACACATACAGCGAACTACAGAGGTTGCTTAAAGGCACCTTAAAAGAAAACTGCCCCTAAACAACAACCAAAGGGCAGACCAATCAACAGCAACACCACCAACAAAAGTGTTAGCTACGCGCAGGCCACCAAAAATCCCGCAGCCACAAACGAAGCAGCAGCATTAATCGCGAGTTTTAACTCTGATTTCAATGCAAAAATTAAACCAAATCTACACCATGCTGGAGAAAATGACACAGGTGATTGCAGCAATTAGTAGCAGTGGACAAATATGTTAGCACACCAATTCGAGGATCTTTGTATTGGATCTTGGAACTCAGGTGGACTATATCAAAAATCAATCTTCTAAACGAATTTTCCAACAGACTAGAACTTGATATCATAGAACTACAGGAGACCAAACTAGTGGAGAGGAAGACAACTAAATTTCCAAGTTATGATATATATAGAACAGATCATCGAGCAAACTCAGGGGGTACGGCCATCATCATCAGAAAAGAAATCAAACATCAAGCCATCCCAACATCTGATGGCTTGATCACAATGAAAGCCACGATAGTCCGGCTAATCACAGGAAACGAGACAATAAAAATCGTCTCAGTATATGTAAGGCCAAATCACTCAATCTTCGACGAAGACCTGAGACTCATCCTAGATTCAGAAGAACTTAAAATCATTATAGGCTAACTAAATGCGAGATCTCCGAACTGGTACGATCGTGTGACCAACAGAAACGGAAGACTGCTCTGCGGCAACACATACGTAGTTGGCCCAACGGACCCTACATGCTGCAATGGGTTGTCTCCACCCACTCATCTTGATATTGCCATTTTTCACAACGTGAGTCAACAATATAAAATAAAGTCATTAAACGAAGGCGACTCAACACACAATTTAATCGTCCTGACCCTGGGCGCAATAGATATAAATTATTTGCAGCCCCACAAAAAGAAAAAAAAACAGCTGGCCAAACTTCAAAAGAATCGTAAGCGAAAACATCGGTGTAATACCCAATATAAACAACATCACAGAATTAGAAGATAGCGTAACAAAACTACAAGAAACTATAATAAACACCATCGATGCCAGCTCAAAAAAAGAGAAAATAACCACAAAAAAAGGTAGATTCAGAGACCCGAATTAAAAAACCTGATTAGAGAAAAAAAATAGAAGAAGAAGAACCTACCGCACAAGAACTCAAGAAGACAAAAGAATTGCAAACGAGCTAAACAGAGAAGTTAAAAAACAAATACAAAATCCCAACAACGAAAGCTGGGACACCTATATCCAGGAACTAAATCCAAATAAATCCGCGTTCTGGAAGCTATCAAAAATATTAAGAAAAGATAAAAAACCTATTTCGCCACTACACGGGAGAAAATGGAATCGTATATACCGAAGCTGATAAAGCGGAGGTATTAAAAGACGAAATTGAAAGAGCATGTAGAAACAACTACCACTTCTACGAAGACTTAGATTTCACGGAAGAAGTCGAATACGCAGAGGGAAGACTAAAAAGGAAAAAGGGAAGAATAGGTTTGACACACACCTCCCCTGAAGAGATCAAAGGCTTAATAAAGATGTCAAATGCCAAAAAAGCTCCAGGACAGGATAATATCATAAACAGAGCCCTAAAAAATCTGCCGGCGAAATCAATCGTATACATCACGAACATCATAAACAGCATGCTTAAATTTACTTTCCGGACAGATGGAAGAAAGCTCACGTGATAATGATAGCGAAATTGGAAAAAAACGGCACTTTTACACAAAACTATCGACCTATTAACTTACTGTCATCACTAAGCTAAATAGCAGAAAGAGTCATCCTAACCAGACCCAATGAAGAATCTCAAGCTTTGGGATCTATTCCAGAGGCTCAGTTCGGATTTAGGACTGAACACTCCTCCGAACTGCAGGTACTAAGGCTGACAGAATTCATCACTAAAGGCTTTAACGAAAAGTTGTCACAGCAAAGGCGTTTCTCGACGTGAGTAAACCTTTTGATGGAGTATGACATCAAAATGAGTAACCTAGGCTATAGTGAGGCGATGACATGTCTCCTTCAGAGGTTCAGAGTTCAGATTGGACTAACCCTATCCGAATTCGGAGCCCTGGAAGCTGGTCTGCCTTAGGGAGCGGTGCTATCGCCGTACTTATATACTATATTCACAGCTGACACTCCAACAGACCCCAGAACACTGGTTAGTCTGTACGCGGACGATAAAGCCATAGTAGCTAGCAGTAGAGATCCTAACCCAGCTGCCAGCCACCTGCAAAGTGCTATGAATAGATTCCAAAGATGGTGCATAAAGTGGAAAATTGCCCTGAACCCCGAAAAGACACAAGCCGTCATGTACAGACACCGAAGAAGTAGACCAGCCAGGGAGATCACCATAGCCAACACCCCTGTAGAATGAACAAACGAGGCTAAATACCTCGGAGTGAGACTAGACAGAAAGCTTACTTTCAAATAACATGTAAAACAAGCAGTCTTCAAAGCAAAAGCCCTAAGAAGTCAACTCTCCTCACTAATGGGCAGAAAGAGCAAACTTCGATTCAAAACAAAAATGAGAGTAGCTAATAGCATAATACTACTCTCACTAACATATGCATCTGCCGCATGGGGACACACATGCAAAAGTAACAGGAAGAAAATTCAGATAGCCCAAAACTGGATGATCAGAGAGTCATTAAATTTACCAAAATACGTACCGCTATGATACGTATTTAGAGACTCAGGCCAAAAAAATCCTAAGGAATATGGACGAAAGAGCCTATGATATCTTCAACGGTCTCAGAAACCACTCCAACAGGATTCTAAGAGAGTTGACAGATTACGACATCAACACAAGAACGGTGCACAGACGGCCGAAACAACAACTAATTGGATATAGGGAAGAAGAATAAAATAAAGAAATGAGATAGCCACAGAGTAGTCAAACCAACGTATTTTAGTCAGTGAGCACAAAAAAAATGATGCATAATTGCTGCAACCAATCAAGAGATGGTTGGTTGGATGAGTTTGGATGGTTGTAGCAATTCAGTCACAGTCTGGCGAGACTAAAACGATAGTATATAATACGAATATACACGGGGTGTGTGAGGGCAATATACACCTGGGAATGCACACCCCAACACACTCACACGTATTAGTTTAGATTTAGTAAAAAAAAAACAAAACCCAAAAAAACATATACACGGAGTGTGTGAGAATAAAACAAAAAAATCGCATACTGTCTAAACAAACCATGTCTTCTTCAGAACAGCGAAAGTCATCTGCTGTTTCGTATAAAAAGTTAAAAAAACCCAATTAAAAAGTATAAAATGAAAAATACAGAAAAGATTTGATTTCACGTTCAAAGCGTCTATGTATCTATTAATACGTATTTCGACTAAAAAAGTCTCATCAGAATAGTTATTCATAGCCGTTCTTAACGTGAAAAATAATCTTCTGTGTCTTATTAGAAGCAACAATAACATGGCTTCGTTATGGAAGCAATAGCGACATCTGATAGAAAAATCGGTAAGATAGTTTCGAAACAAATTCAGATTTCTGCTTTAATCTGGAGCCTTCTAAGAATTGCAAGACATGACCAGACGATGATAAAGTTGTTAAAAGAGACATGGGGAATCTAAAATTTGCATTCCACAACATGTCTATTCATCTAGGCAGAAATCCTAACGAATTTGTTTCTCGTACTCATACAGAGTAGATCCTAAGTAGTAGATCATAAAAAGTATAAAATGCACGTCACGCCTTTTATACTAGCCGTCAGGCATAGGCCCCTCAGGCAGATCGAATACTGATCCTATCGCGAATTCCGAGCACCGAGGCCATGTGCGGCATACATGGGCTCGGTGGCCGGACCCTACTCGGATGCTCAGCAGGCGAGGAGAACAAAATTTACTTTGCGAAATCGGCGGCTGAGTGTACGAGCACACACTCTTTTTTGGACACAGAGTTTTTAGCCCAGTGGCTCTCTGTTCGAAACACACACTTTTTCTTTTTAGGGACACCAGTCCCGATGTCAAGTTAGAGTAACTTCCATAGAGTCAGTAAAGTAAATAGGGAAAAAAGCCGACATGTATTCTACCCCTACAGTTAGGTGGCTTAACCACAGTCAATAAAAACAGACGGTGTCTCATTACCCAGGGCACCCAAAGTAACTTTCAGATCATGCCTCCTCACGTAAGTCACACGTTGAGGAGGGGTGGAGGAAAAGCCTGGGGGTCAGATAGGTACCACAGAACAAGTCTGTTGCGAGTGGCATGCGCCTACAGGACTGTGTCTGCGGCAGCCTTATGGATCATCACTGGATGTGTTCCGTTGCATGTTTGGCAGTGGAAAGAGCTTTATGAGAGAAGAGGCCCAAACCTTACTGTGGCCGAGAGAGGACAGGAAAGGGAAAGGTCAGTTGAAAGATGTCAAGAAGAATAGAACAACATGGAAGATGTGGCACAGTGGACGAAAATGCTGATCCCGAACATAAGAGATTGGGTGGACTGTCGCCACAGGCGACTGGATTATTTCCTGACGCAGGTGCTCACAGCACACGGGTGTTTTAGGGTATACCTCTATGGGATCGGAAAGACTGATACAGATGAATGCCTATACTGTGGATACTCGGACACTGTGACACACACGATGTTAGATTGCAGCAGATGGATAGTGGAAAGGAACAGAATGGAGATAGAGACAGGTGTGAATTTTGTTACAGTGGGAGAAATGATTGAGAGAATGATTGAAAATAAATTAGGTTGAACTAACATACACAGCTATATCTGTGCAGTGATCAAGAAAAAGGAACAGAAAGAAAGACAGCTGGACCAACGCTAAAGGTAAGAGTGAATGATGCTGAAAGGTGAAGCTGGAAAAGTGGTTCACACTGTATGAGTTAGAATGCGTAAGTCAGACTGTGAGGAAGGAGGAAATGCCCATCTGGGAATGATGCCGAAACTAGAAGCGATGAGTGTCTTCTACGCGCTAAATGGGATGAGACAGGGAGCCTCCTTGCTGATGCATAGAGTGTAGATGTGTATGAATGGAGAATGAATGAATCAAGGTAGTGCTTCGGAAGTGATGCCGGCCTTACAGCGGCCATTCCGCTTCCGGATCACTGGATGATAGAGGAGGGTCTGGTTTAGCAGGTAGGCGTTCGGCGTAGACTCGGCGACGAGAGGGCATTTTAAAGTACCTCGGGAACTATCGCCGGGAGTACGAAGAACGAATCCTGCACTAAAGTTAGTCAGGCGGCGTCCTGGCCTGAGATGTCTTTTGAAGATTTTAGACTCCCCCTCTAGAAAGACGAAAAAAAAGTAGGCAACTCGATACACATTTCAAAAAAAGTACAATACCAAGTTACAATACAATACAATAAATTACTTGTAGGTCGTAGATAAAACGTTGTATTCAACTTGAAATTTTATTAATCCCTTATTCCTTATAATTTTAGTTAACCCTTGACCGAATTATCTTATTTATCAACCAATAGGTGCGAAAATCTAATACCCTGATACCATGCCCCTTTGGCCATGTGTGATTTTTCATATTATAAGCATATTCTATTAGGTAAATTGTATTACATCTCAAACATCACTGTAGGCCAAAATTGAACGCAATTTACTTCTGGGGAGGTCATTGTAGAAAAGTGGATATACAACGGCCACTAGGACGGGAGGTCTATGCAGAGCCTGTGTGACGATCGATGGAACAAAAGACGAAAAGAAGAAGAATTGGCGGCTGCGAAAAGTAAGAAGATTTGACAGCTCTGGAAAGAAGATGTCACTAATGAAATACGCGGCAGAAACATAATCTGACACAGAGAGGACAAAAAGGATGTTAAAAACATCAGAGATGACAACAAAAATTAATGCTAAGACACTATGAGACAGAGCTAAAAATACAGATATACGACGTAGATGCAAGGTGGAGAACATCAAAAACTGGATAAGAAATAGAAGAGATGGAACGATCATATAAGCCGAATGACAACAAATAGAGTAGTGAAGACGGCGAGAGACGGTTCTCCAATAGGAAGACGATCAGTACGAAGACCACGAAAACGATATAATGACAACTTACTGGAGGCACATTAAAAAGCAGACACATTCATGTCTACATAAAAAGAAGAAGAAGAGAAGAGATGATTTAAATTAACAGAAAAATAAGTCCAACCTCTACTAAGGTATGTACACATTATTAGTACAGTATTAATTACCCGAGATCACTCTCATTCTGTCTCAGTTTCTTTCTCTATCATGGACTTCCTTTGGTCCATTGTGCCGTGTCAATCTGTGCCTCCCATTCTGCTTGCCATTTTGTTAGTAATTGTTCTCTAATGGCGGCTCTGATCTGTGGTAGGTGGCCGTATCGAAAATTGTAGAGCGTCTGCCGTTCTTTCGCCAGGAGGTGAATGGGGAGCGTACCCGCTATCACTGTAGAGCCGTCGTTAAAGTAGTCCGGAACGCACTTGTCACTTTTATATGCCCGGGTATTTTGTACAGTTAGTAGGCGTTGTAATAGTACTACCAATTTAAAAAGTCAACTCAGGTCTACGTCGTGGTCCTTTTATTATGACCACTTCCGTTTTGCCTTCTGCTAGTTCGAGATCGTTTCTAGCCATCCAGCTGTTGACTTGCATTCTGCAGCAAGTGTTGACTTTATCTTCGATTTCATAGTTCATGTCAGTCGTGACTAGTATCGTCAGCTCATCTGCGTATGCGATAGCTAAAGTATCTCTATCATAGTCGATTTCTAGTACCATGTTATATAATATATTCCAGAGTGTTGGGCCTAATACGGAACCTTGCGGTACGCCGGCTGTTACTTCTGTCCTGTATCCTGACACTCGTGCTGATTCCAGTTTTGGTTAAACCTTTTACCGCGTCTTTGCTGATTTAGCTTTTCTAAATCCGTATTGTCTATTGGAGATTTTTTTTCACTTAATTCATCTTCTATGCGATTTTTGACAATATTTTCGTATAATTTTCCTAGACAGTCTAATAGACATATAGGCCTCTACGAATTGGCTTTGTCATTAAGTGTCTTTCTAGTAGATTCTGGGCATTCATTCACTAGTATTTTTATCGCCCTTGGTGGCACACGGTCCGATCCAGGGGATTTACCTATTTTGATGGAATTGGCGGCTCTGGTGAGTTCAGCCGCCGGTAATACCTTGGGATAGTTCTCAAGGTCTCGAATCAAAAAGTCGTTTATGGGCTTGTTAGAAAACAGGGAATTCACCATTTTCCTTCGTTTGTCATCGCACAGGTTATAGATATGGGGTCTCTGACCTCAGCGTCTTAGTGGCGAAAGCTGGTATTTTCTTCTTGTAGGTTCCGTATGTGATTCGTGAATTTGTTCTTATTGAACTCGAGTAATTTACTGCCGTGCATGGTTGTGATCTTGATACCGACTTTGTATGAGATGTACTTCTGAAACGTGAAGATGTTATCATCAAGCACATCCTATCCCGAGATCTTCTTGGCACAGTTGTTGATTGCTAGTGTAAATCCATTCGTTCCAAATTTACCCTCTTGTCATTTTTTGGGTACCCTTAAATAATAGATTTGGCGTTTATATCACCAGCGATTATATAAGTTGTTTCCCGTGTGATGCCTCTATGAATTTTTCAACCTGCTTAGCATATACCATCATGTTCATGTCATGTGAGATATAACAGGCTATGATTACTAGTTCATTTATTTTTTTCTTTAAAAATCTCTCTTTCTTAGTAATTTTAATTATGCACACTTTGTTGTTCACCAAAAATACACCAACGTCTGCTATGTTGTCGGAGATCCAACCGATTTTTTTTTGAGATATTTGCGTGAATTTGCAGGGCTTTTGAGTAAATCAGGTCGTGTGCCACCTGGTGCCAGATTTTAATAACCTGGAAACTTATGTAAAAAAATTATTAGAGAAAAATAATAATTCAACAGTTAAAAAATAATAGTGTGGTTGAATGTATACAACAACGACTTTGACTATGCAAATGGGGAATTAACATTGATATTGACTACATAATGGCACCAGAAAAATGCCGGACTAACATAAAACATAAAAATGATTATAAGTACCCATATCAAAACATTTCTAGAATATTGAATAAAAAAATAAATATCGCCATTATAAAAGCTGATATAAAAAAATAAATATAACAATGTTTTACTTTAATCTATTTTTTATAAACTTCTTTCGTTATGATTTTTTTTAATCATGTTTATTTCTAAAAAATCAAAATTGTTTTTAATTTTAGTATCATACATAATAGCCAATATTAGTTTTTAACAAATAAGTTGACGTAACTGACTGATTTAAAACAAGAAAGGGGTTGTAGTCCTGACGAAGCTTCTATTGTTCGTTTTGGGTATAGTACTGTGCCCTTTTAATCCAGGACAAATTGTATCTAATATTTAGTATAATCGGCTTAAACACCCACGACTGTTATCGTTACGTAGAAAATATATCTCGGCTTTGGATGGTATTCGACACCCATAACAGAGATCTGCCCTCTTAAGCGTTACGGCAATCTAAATCCGGTAATTAATTCCGTCGTTGCTGGACGATCTCAAACGACTCCGATTTTCAGGCAAATATTTTATGGTTGGAGAAAAGTATATTTTCAGCGATTAAGTCTGCTGTAAAACTTTTATTTATGTTAGCCTTTTTATATATAATTTAGCTTGTATGGGTTAAATTGTTTATTAATAAACTTGTCTGGGAGTTATTTTCATATAATTTTAACACGACATGTCCAATAATCGAGATTGTAAAAAAGTATGAAATATGCGCATACATATGCAGTATTTTATGCAAAAATATGCAGTATTTTATATAAAATGTGCATATTTATCTAGAAAACATGCATGTAATAAAATACTTACAATATTTTTTTATTTACAAAAATACTTATAATAATATAAATACATAACATATACAATTATTTTAACAGATAAATATTATTTTGAATTGTGGTAACAATAGATTATCAAATGATGTTCAAAATTTTCTAATAAAAACTTATGACTTCTATCTGAATACATATATTTGCAAATAGAAAAATTTCTTTCGACATAAACTGATGTAACTGGGGCATTTTTCAAATTTACTATAATAGATGGTTCTAAATTAAGTGGTTCGGAAAATGTCCCAGCTAGTACTTGAACCACTTCAGAAGGAACCTAGTAACCACTATTTTTTTCCATGGTTACTTTAAATTTTTGAAAAATTTGCTTTCCAATAGTACCTTTAACGTTTTGATACAATGACTCAAATTCTTTTATTAAAACTGTACTCTTTAACAATGATAATTATAATTTGGAGGATTCCCATTTGAGTCATAGTTTTCTGGACAAAACTATATTTTGATTTTATGAATGACAGTTGCTGTTGAAGGATGTTATTTTGGAAGGCTTGTTTAGCTTCCAATAAAGATTGGCAACTATCATCCGTTAAAAGGTTAATTATTTTTTTTAAATCAACAAAATGATCAGCATAGAAATTAGCTGCTTCCAACCATGTTCTCCAACGTGTTAAAATGGGTTGCGGTGGCAGTGGAACAGCAGGAAGCATATAGGTATCTGTAACATTGTTTTCTTACAGGTGATTTCAGGAATACCTTTTTGATGCTCGCTATTAAACTGTTAACTAGTGGAAATTTTTTTCTTACTTCCTCCGCAACTCTGTTTATTCCATGCGCTAAACAAGTCACATATATTAAGTTTGGATAAAATATTTTAAAATTTTATCCTGCTTTCACCATATATGTTGCGGCATCAGATAAAATACGCAATAATTTATCATTGGGCACAGCAGCAGGAAGAAAAAAGTTTGCTAATGCTTCTTGTAAAAACCTTGATATTGTTAGAGCGTTGGTTTTTTCTACTTGCTTACAGAAAATTAAATACGATTTTGGAAAGGTTTCATCGCTAAGTATACCCATCAATAAGTGCACAATGTATCTTCCTGACGAGTCAGTGGTCTCGTCCACACATATGTAAAAGTAATTATTACCTATTTCGGCTTTTATGTTGTGGATAACTGAGGACAGTATCACAAATTGACATTATTTCTCTTTAGAGTTCGTTCACTGAGAATGTTTTGTTTGCAATATTTTGTTTAAAAAAACACTAAAGTTTTCATTAGATAATTTTAAAAGCGGTATATTAGAAGATACTAATGCAAGACATAAGTCTTCTTCTTTTTTTAATATATGGTATACAGCCAAATACAGGAACGTAGATTCCTTGTGAACATAAGTCTTCCTCAAAAGTTTCTTGTTCGGTTTGTTTTTTGGAACTTGACTAAAAGCACTTGGACACTGAAGGTTGATATTTTTCAGCGACTGTAGTTTTTACTTTTTTAGGTAAATGTTTTGCGGTTCTAACATGCTGATTTATTTAAAATTTTTTTTCAGATGAAATCTAAAAAAGAATATAAATATTTTATAGTTGTACCCATTTTTAAAATCTAAGATTGTAGAAATAAACTAAAAATGAACCGTTTCTGCTTAACAATTAAAACATTTAAATTAAATCAAATAAAAATCGGTGTAGTAATCTTGAAAATGTCAAGAAATGACTGTGCAAGAAGGAAGAACCCCCAAATATTTACAAGAGGCTCTTGGTCTTTTCTGTGCACATTTAAAGAAAAAATACTGTAAGAATATATTAAAAGCACTTAATTAATTAAGTCCAATATATGATATGTTTTTATTTTTATAAAAATTAAAGCAAACTATGCTATTGTTAGAAAAAAAAAAAATGTTAGCGACCTTTCATAAGACTATTGAATGATTTGAATTTTAAATAGGTATCCTATTTTTTATCGCGAGGACTTTAAAAAATGCTTGAAAAAAGAAAAAATACATCGATTTATTGCGAATTAGCCTTGTGTCGATATTTTTCTTAAACATTATCTCCAATTTTAAAATTTTTGTTTGTACCACCGTGTAAATTTTTAAAATAAAATAAAAAATAATACGTATGTACTTACGGTTTTACCACAACATGAGCAATAAACGTTATCCATATCCATAGATAGCTCTTTGTAAGGTTTTATCCAAGTTAAAACATTGCTTATTTTCGGCATTTTCAAAGCACAATAATTATTCACAATTAGAAATATACGTTGTTTACGCCTCCAATTTTACAACAAAAGTGAAACCAAGTGAAACTGACCGTCAAAATAAAAATTTTTACCTAGAGACATAAACTGACAAACATAAACCCTTAATTCCAGGACAAAACGTAACAAAACTATAAGCTGCTGTCTTTTATTAGTTACTATACCAAGAATATGAATCATCATCATCATAATCCAGCCTTCATTTATCACGTCCACTGCTGGACATGGGCCTCCCTTAAATTCCTTCATTCTTTGCGATTTTGTGCTCTTTGTTGCCAATTTTTCGTGATACGCCTGATGTCGTCAGCCCAACGTGTAGGTGGTCTTCCTCTACTACGTTTGTCTGCTCTTGGCCTCCAATGTGTAATTTTACTCGTCCATCGTGAGTCAGTCTTTTCTTTTGAGGCTAATTGGTATGTTGGCCTTAAATGTGTCTCGCAGTTTTCCAAAGGCTGCCCACGCTAAAGTTATCCCTGTTAATTCTTATTTTGTGACCCACATACGTATATTTCTCCACCAGTTCTACCACTTTGTTTTGAATAGTTAAATGATTATTGGGGACCATATTTGTCATAAACTTAGTTTTGGACATATTCATTCTGGGGCTTACTTTTGAATATATAAAGTCCAATTCATTTAACATATCTGTGGCTTCTCCTAAATCATTTGTGATAAGGACAATGTCATCTGCGAAACGGAGGTGGTTAAGTTTTTCGCCTTCTATTGTTAATCCTCTGGGGTCCCAATTGACCATCTTAAAGGCATACTCTAATGCCATTATGAATAATTTCGGTGACAATGTATCTCCTTGCCTTATCCCACGTTTTATTTTTATTGGTCGGGTTTTATCGTGTATCTTAACAGTCGTAGTGGCATTTTTGTAAATATTGTAAATAAGTTCACTATACCTATGGTCGATCCTGCTGTCATTCATTGCTTCTATAAGGCTGTCTATTTCGATCGTGTCGAACGCTTTATGAAAATCTATGAAAGTGAGGACAAGAGGTTTGTTGTATTCTATAGATTTTTCAATGAGCGTCTTTACTGTATGGAGGTGATCATTGGTACCATAATTTGATCGGAATCTTGCCTGCTCTTTCGGTTGGTAGAAATCCAATTTTCTCTCCAATTTCGATATCACTAACCTAGTGAAAAGCTTGTATATGTGGTTTAACAGGCTAATAGGTCTATAATTCTCTAGGTCCGTTTTATTTCCTTTTTATGTAGAAGAACGGTTATAGCATTGTTCCATTCTTTGGATACCTCTCTTTGCTGCAAACATAGATTAAAGAGTTTCCTTAATTAATTTAATAGCATATCTCCTCCATTTACGATAGCTTATATTACAATTCCATCCTTTCCTGGGGCTTTGTTATTTTTCATTTTTCTTAACGCTTGTTGAATCTCATCTACATTTATTTGTGGCATTAGTTCGGAATCTTGATTCATGATCTTCTTTGAAATGGCTGTTTGTATTCCTGTTTGATCTTCTCGTCTACTTCCATATAATTACTCGTAGAACTCTTCGACGACCTGTATCAACTCGTCTCTACACGTGATATTATTTCATTTTGTTTGTTTCTTAATTTATGGATTTCGCATTTTCCATTCGTTAGCTTTCTACGTAGAACTTTTAAGCTGTTATTTTTCTGTGTAGTACGTTTAATATTATCGGTTTTAAATTTTCTTAAATCTCTCCTGATTGCCTTCGAAACAGTTTTATTCATTTCTCTTAGAGTGTGGCTGTCTGCATTCTCACCGCTTCTCATTTGTCTTCTTTGATCTAGCAGCGTTTCAGTACATATATGGACTTATTTTACTATCTGATTTTCTTTTAGGACAGTGCACTCGGTGGCTTTCTTGTAAGGCGTTTATAATGCAATTATTTAAGTCGTTAAGATCGTTTTTGGAGATTTCATACAGTAGTAGCTTATTATTGATATGTGCCTGATATTGGTTGATATCCAATGGGGGTGTCCAGATACCATGAGATTTATTTTTAATCATTATGTTTCTTTCTCTTTTTGTATTGATTTGCACTTTCGCTCGTATCATTCTGTGGTCACTGCTTGTTGAGTACTGTTATATCTTTAATTATTTGTTTTTTGTTACTTATGATGTAGTCGATTTCGTTCCTTGTTCTACCGTTTGGACTTTCCCAGGTCTATCTTCTGTGCATTTTTTTGTAAAAGGAGCTGTTCATGTTGAATAAATTATTCTGGAGTAGGAATCCTAGTAGCGTTTTTCCTCTGTCATTTCTTTCTGAGGAACCAAATTTTCCCAAGGATGTGTCTAGCTCTGCTTCTTTTACACCTATTTTTGCGTTGAAATCGCCACATAAAATTGTAAATTGAGTACGAGAATCATTAAGCGCAGTATATATATCATCATAAAATATTTTGATTTCTTTGTCTGTTGTTGGAGCGTATACTTGGGTAATTTTGAGTTGATATCTACTGTTCAACTTCAGAATAAGATATTCGACTCTAGATGATATACTTTGGATGTTTCTTATCTTGTTCTCGTGGTTTTTATAAACAAAGAAACCGATGCCTCCAACTGATGTAGTTTCAGGGCCAGTCTGATAGAATATATGCCCTGATTTCAGCGTTTTTAAAGTTTAACTTCTCTTTCTAACTACGCTGATACCTATCACATCCCATTTAATTTTATTCATTTTAGTTTCCATTTCTGAGAATCTCTCCTCGGACAGTAGACTTCGGGCATGGTATGTACTAATGTAAAGAGTTGTTAGGGTTTTTGGGTTTCCGTATAGTCAGCTTTTTGTCCCCCCACCCCAGAATCCTTGACAGACTGATAAATCAGTGTGAGATTTTGGACGCATCCCACTCACCTGGGATAAATCTGTATTTGTTTTAAAATCTGACATCGCGGTTTTAAGGGGTATATTGTCATATAAAACACCACGCTTGCCAGAAGGGCTGGTGAGTGTACGCAGTATCATAGCCGGTTAAATCAACTTGATTGCCGAGAATATGAATACCAAGTGATTATAAAACAAAATTAAATATTGGCATTTTCATGCTATATGTAAGTTTAAATATAAAAGTATATAGTTAACACCAAATTTTCAAATGATATGCTAACTAATTACTATTTAAATGGGAATAAGCCACAATTAAAGGTTAAAGTACGTTTATTGACGTTTCAATTTCCACTTCGGAAATCGTTCTCAAAATACAAACATTAGTAAATTAAACAAATTTTGTTTTTTTGTTACTTAGTGAAAAATTCTTCTAATAATTTAATTTTATCTCACTCATCTATATTGACAATTCAGACATATATTATACATTTTAAAGCAGACGACTTTAAAATAATATTGCCAATATTGTTGAGTTGCGTTTCTGGGACGACTTTACTTATAAGATAGTTCATTCAATTACATGAAATCAACTTTAACTTGAGAATATCCATCAGAAAAAATCATAGCATGTCAGGTAGTAGCATACCATAGACCTTTAGATCTTTAGTTAACTACTAGCTGAAATGCAAACTTTGTACCTACTTAAAAAAATTAACAGAAAACTTTCAACTTAAACTTTTGCAAAAACATTGAATTCTAGGAGTAAGGGCATTTTGCTCATCTTAACAGGGGGTACCCTCTATAATCCCGTTTTCTGTTATTCTCTATAAATCAGCAGTAGGTACGTCTAATACGTGGTAGTCCTTGGTTACTCCGGTCGGTCCTCGATTTTTCTCTTATACTCCCTCAATCATCAGTTCATCTAGTACGTGGTAGTTATTGGTTACTCTTGTCAGTCCTCGATCTTTATTATATATATATATATATATATATATATATATATATATATATATATATATATATATATATATATATATATAATATTGAACAGTGGGCGAAACGTATTCAATAAAAAGATAAAGTAGCACAACTCTTTTCTTTTTTTTTTATCTCCAAATTGACCGAAAATATCCCATTCACTTACGAGTACACATTATATATATATATATATATATATATATATATATATATATATATATATATATATATATATATATTCAGTTCTATTTATATTTCCAGTAAATATATCTTAGGTAAAATAAAATAGATAAACCGGACACAAAAACAATAAACAATTATCTCTGGCAATTACATTGTGACAAAGTTACTGGCATTTGAAGAGAACATATGTGTTACTCTCTGTAAACAGGTGGCCCTCTAGATGTAAAAACGGTAACTTTGCCTATTTGGCAATAATATTGATAAAGGCCCTCGACATATCGCAATTAATTAAAAACGAAGAGTGAAGGGTTTCTCACAAAATTGTGAGTTTCTCGACTACAATTTAACTACAAATATACAGGTCTAAATGCATACTGATATACCAATAACAACTTTCATCTGAGAACTAAAATAATGTGAGATATTATGCGAGATTTATACTTAAATGAAGTGATTAATTACGTTATACGTTAAAAGGACAACGTATTCGTTTACGAGAACGTATGAATTCACTAGTCCTAAACATAATTTATCACGAACCGGGTCTTTAAGGTACAAACACTTATATGTATTCAAAGCGATAAAAATTAAGAATCCCAAGACATAGTATTGAAAATACAGGCCCGCTGAGAGTTTTAAATTTAATAAATTCGACATGCTACAACATTCGTTAAAATTATAAGCTGGATCAAGATATCCTCTCCTTGGTATTTTTTCTTAATGATCATTGTCGATATGACATTATTCATTAGCCTTTTTCAGTCAGCCTCGTTTCATTGAACAGCCGATATTGATTAATGTTACGCAGCACAATGACAACTGATCCTACCTTTATTTGTAAATTGTTAAGTGAAAGTCCAGGCAATTCCACTGAATACAAAAACTCTGTAGGCTTCTGATTTATAACTGTGTCAACTGATTTAAATAAAAACAACTTTCCTGGACATCACTGCAGGGTAGTCTATTCAACTGAATATACATATAAAATTTCGTAAAAATATGAAAAAATTTTGAAAGAATGTGGCAACTAACTCTGTGACATTAATATGGCTATCAAAAAAGGGTTAGTAATAGAGAGGAGAAACTTAAGCGCTGAATGTAGTTTTTATTGCCACATCACCACAAAAAATCAAAATAAAAAAATTTTGTTTAAAAAATAAAATAAATGTTTGGGGTGAACCATTCTTACCCCTTAGGTGCATGAAAAATAGAACAAGCTATTTTCAGACCTACATAATACACATGTCAAATTTCAAAACAATCGATCGGGCAGTATTGGAGAAAGAAGAAGGAAGATTTCACATGGTAACATTCCCAAACGGTTACCCATCCAAGTATCAATTGCAACCAAGATTGCTTGACTCCTCGGGCCGCCGCTTTTATACAGCCTATATTATATAGAGACTAATAATACTATAATCGCTTTCTTTGACGACGATGTAGCAATACTAGATGTAAACGAAGATCCTATACAAGCCTCACAAGACCTGAAATATGATCTGGACATACTCAGTAATTGGTACACAAAATGACAAACAAAAGTAAAACAAAAGTGAAAGTCTTCTTCTTCTTCTCCTTCCTCTTTATAAGCAATTCTGCCTGTTTATTGGCGGATTAATACCTCTATGAAAGGTTGTCACTCCATCTTTTGCGCGGTCGTCCGATACTTCTTCTGCCGATTGGTGACTTATCTCTTGCTATTTTGACGACACAGGTCTCCTCCATTCTGTTATGTGGTAATTCCATTCTTTTTTCTATTTTGTGTCGATTCATTTATACACTGTACGTTACATTTTCTTCTAATGTCTTCACTTCTCTTTCGATCTCTTAACGTATTTCCTGTAATTATTCTCAGTACTCTTATCTCTGCCATTTCCAGTAGCTTTTGCGTTATGGCTGTGTCGGGTGTTGTTTCTGAGGCATAGGCGAATATTGGTTTTACACTGGCTTTATAAATTCTGGACTTCATCTCAGTGTTAATGTGTCTGTTTCGCCATATAGTGTTATTAAGGCATCCTGCCAGTCTATATGCTTTTTGTACTTGATCTCTCACTTTTTTGTCCAGGTCTCCATAGCTAGACAGTGTAATTTCCAGGTATTTTATTTCCATTACTTGTTCAATACTAATGCCATCAATTTTTATTTCACAACTAGTTGGTTCTGTGCTGACTACTATTGTTTTAGTTTTCTGAGATGTAGTTGTCATATTAAATTCTTTTGCTCTTATGTTAAATTTGTCGACCCGTCTTTGTAGACTGTCTTTATCTTGGGATATCAATAATGCGTCGTCTGCGTAACAGAGTATTTTGTTATTAATTTCTTTGTTTCTTGATTTCTTTGTTTCCCATTCTGTATCCTCTTCCCTTTTTAACGGTTTTGATGATTTAATCCATGATCAAATTAAAGAGCATTGGGCTCAATGAATTCCCTTGTCTTATTTCGCTGCCTATTTCTATAGGTTTTGTAAGTTTTCCATCTAATCTGACTTTCATTTTGTTGTTTTGGTAGATGTTTTCGATAGTTTTTATAATAGTTAGGGGAACTTCTCTATTATACAAAAGATAGATTACATATTTGAGTCTTAGTCTGTCAAACGCTTTTCTCTAGGTCAATCAGACACAGAAATGCTGGTCTATTATACTCTAGTGGTGATTTCTAAGTAATTTGCTATATAACGGTTATTGCATCTGTACTCGATCTTCCATTACAAAAACCCTGTTGTTTATCTGCTAAACTTATCCTCTGATGTATTAGCACTTTTTTAGTTGTAAGTTTTAGCGTAGTATTTAACAAGTTTATACCTCTGTAATTTACTAGCTGTTATTTATCTTCTTTTTTGAATAGTAGAACTAGTTCGCTCATTCTCCATTCTTCCGGTATTTTATTGTGTTTAATAATTTTAATAATTAATTTTGTTAACTGTTCTGTCATTGCTGCTTCACAATATTTCACTAACTCGTTTGGTATCCCGTCTTTACCTATTGTTTTTTATTCTTGAGGTTTTCAAATATTTTCCGAACTTCCTGTACTTTTATATAAAGTTCTTCATTTGTGGTAATCTCTGATGTTTCTGGTTCTAGCGTCGTTTGTTCTTCCTCTGCATATAGCTATTTTAGGTAGTTAATCCACGTTTCCTTTTCTATGTGTTTTGGTTATATTAGTTTCTTTACCTCCAATCTTTGACCTCTTATAAAGCGCCATATTTCCTTTTGCAGACCATAAAGAAGTAAAAGTAACAAACAAAATCAACTCAAATAACATTTACCAACCACCAGAATGAATGCTCACCTATAAGATTGGGGAATGAAGAAGACCAACAGTAACAGATGCTAGCTAGACTTGAAATTCTGGTATTCTGTATTCTGGTAAATTCTGTATTGGTACCTAGTCTAAGTTAAGGTTGCTAAATATCCTCCATAAATTTCAGTCTAAAGTGCTAAAATCGATAGTGAATACACCATGGAACGTAAGTAATAAAATACTGCATTACGACTTAGATTTCTTTCATCAGAACAGAAATTCATTAAGACACGGATTCACAAAATTAACTTATCATTAATTACTAACATGAGTCAGTAAAGAAATTACTTATGAATCGTCTAGCCACAAATATACTAGGTAGAACCTGGCCAGCAAAAACCAACATAATCCAAATATACGCACCCACAGCAGACAAATCAGACGAAGTAATAGAGGCTTTTTACTACGATTTAAGGAAAGTCCTAAGTAAGTTAAAAACCACTGAAGTAACGCTAGTCATGGGTGACTTTAATGCCAAAATCGGTAAGGGTAGTTATGGTGAAGTAGTAGGTTCATGGGGTCTGGAAGAGCGGTAATCACCAATACACTCTTCAAATTACCACACAGAAGGTTGTATACATGGCACTCACCTGGTGACACGCCAGAAAACATCACAAGAAACCAGATTGACTATATTTTAATAAATAAAAGATTCAAAAACTCAATAACATCAGTGAAAACCTACCCTGGTGCAGATATTAAGTCAGACCATAACCCACTTGTCGCTAAGTTTCGTCTGAAATTAAAAAAAAAATCCACAAACCTAATCCCATAAGATACGATCTCAAACAACTAAGAGATGATGACATCAAGCAAGAAGTATGGAAATATCTGAAGAATAACATATCTAAGTCAGAAGTAGTTAATGATGTTGACACAGAAATAAACCACTTAGAAAACACTGGAAAGGAAATATTAGACTAATACCTGCGACCGAAAAAGACAGAAAAGAAAAAATCATGGATGATCGACGGTATATTACAGATGATGGACAGAAGAAGAGAATCCAAGCGGAAAGACTACGTTGCATATCAATTTCTAGACAAAGAAATAAAAAAAAGCTGTCAGAGAAGCTAAAAATAAAAATCTGGAATAACAGTGTGAAGAAGTCGAGATATTGGAACGTAAACACGATTCGTTCAACCTCCACAAAAAGATCAAAGAAGCAGCAGGCATCTATAAATCAAAAAGACCGGGACACTTAACAGACGCTCAAGGAAATCCAATAGTTGATATTGAAGAAACAAAAACAACATGGATCAACTATGTGACAACAACATTTGAAGGCGATAGGAATGTCACTATCACACAAAATAAAAATGACGATACCGGACCACCTATTCTCGAAGCGGAAGTAGAAGCTGCTATAAACAACATTAAGGAGGGAAAAGCCGCAGGAGCATACGAGTTCTACTCAGAATTTTTGAAAATTATGGATAAAGACGAAGTAAAAAGACTTGATCTTTAACAATATATACCAAAGTGGAAAAATACCCCAACAGTGGCTAAGATCAACTTTTATAACAATCCCTAAAAAACCCAATGTCAAAAAATGTGAAGATTATCAAATAATAAGCCTTATGAGCCATCGCCTGAAAATTTTTTTAAAAATTATACATAAAAGAATATATAAAAAGTGTGAAGAACACATGACAAACACACAATTCGGCTTCAGGGATGCATTGGGTACTCGAGAGGCACTTTTCGCAATACAAGTTCTCCTTCAAAGATGTAAAGACGTGAATTGTGACATATATGTCTGTTTTGTTGATTACCATAAAGCTTTCGATAGAATAAAACATGACGAACTGATGAAAATATTAAATTCAATTGGTCTAGACAGCAGAGATCGCCGTATAATAAACAATATCTATTACGAACAAACTGCAGCTGTTAGAGTTGGAGTTCAATTAACAGACGACATAAAGATAAAAAGAGGTGTGCGACAGGGATGTATATTGTCCCCATTATTGTTCAATATATATTCAGAGCACAATATGAACCTAGCGCTAACGGGCATAGACGAGGGAATACTTATAAACGGAGAACGATTGGACAACATAAGATACGCTGATGATACTGTCATTTTTGCAGATAGTCTTAAAGGTCTGTTGACACTTGTTTCCAGGGTGGCAGAAGTAAGTAGCAGGTTTGGGCTTGATTTTAACATAGAAAAAACTAAATACATGGTTATAAGCAAAAATAGGATACCACCTGGTCAATTACTAGTTAACCAACAACCTATAACACAAATCATCAACTTTTGTTATCTGGGTGCAAACTTAAATGAACAGTGGGACCAATCGACGAAAACTAAGATAAGGCAAGATTAGCTTTCGTCAAAATGAAAAAAATCTTTAATAGCCAAGATATAAAATTGGAAATAAAATTTCCAAAATTCCGTTTACTAAAATGCTACGTATTCTCCGTTCTTTTATATGGCGTAGAGTCATGGACCTTAACTGAAGCATCACTGAAGAGACTCGAAGCATTTGAGATGTGGTGCTATAGACGCATGTTGAGGATTTCTTGGATAGACAGAGTTACCAACGAAGAGGTACTACATAGAATGGGTAAAGAGCGCGAACTAGTCATAACCATAAAACGTCGCAAACTAGAATACCTGGGCCATATAATGCGCAATGAACAACGATACAACCTACTTCGGACCATACTTCAAGGTAAAGTGCATGGGAAAAGAGGTCCAGGACGAAGAAGACTATCCTGGCTCCATAACCTGCGAAAATGGTTTAACTTAACCACTACCGGACTTTTCAGGGCAGCAGTCAACAAAGTCAAAAAAGCCATGTTAGTGTCTAACATCCGTAACGTATAGGCACCATAAGAAGAAGAACCTTGCCCCAAGACCTACTTCAAAATTTAGTCAAAATAAAATAAGGTAAAACAACTTTGAAAAATCAAAAAAAAAAACCAGCCCTCTTTATGCCCAAAACCAGCAACACATTTACTTAATACTCTGTAATAATATAGATTTTAAACAAACATAGTTATAAAAAAAGACTTCTAGCGTTTATTGACAGTGGATTTGAATTCGAGAATTGCGAAAAATAAAAAAACATAAATTTATCCAAATCACTGCTATTATTATCTGGATTACAGCTGCTTGAAAAAAATATCTCCTGCTACAATTAAGAAATGTTTTTCAAAAGCCAGCTTCTCTGATGTTATCTAAGAGCGATGTTTTGATGAAAAGAACAATACACTTTTTGCCCATCTTTTTCCTGAGCCCCGACTTTGAACATTGTTGAAGAACTGCGTGATCATAATGAAAAAGAAAATTCGGTCAATAGTGATGTGGGCAAATATTAAACTAAAAAATTCAGTTTACATAATATGAGTGTATACAAAACTGAAAAAAGTAGAAAATTATTAATTATGCAAAAATAATGGTGGAATTTTTATTCGAGATTCGTCTCGACTTTTACTTAAATGTGTGGTTCTTAAATCAAAGCCAAAACATGTAAAACAAAAAAAGTTGGCAAATATTTTAAAAGTTCTTAACATCTGTTTTTTTAGTATAGTATGGAATTTTATATTTTTTATTAGTATATTAAAGTAGTTTAAGTAGTTTTCCGTTTATGTATAGAATCAAATTTGCTTTAATTAAAAAATAAACAACGTACCAAATACCTTTTATGTATTTTTTTTTTATTGAAATTAACGTGTCTCGACATCTATGGCCATTGACACGGCTACAAAAACGTCTGGAGTATTACATTATACACATAAGATTATTACATTATATAAGATAAATACAGTAAGTTACATAAGATTTGGAAAAATATAGTGTTACAAACTTTGTTTTTTTTTAAGGCGGTGAGAGTCACAACGTTCACAAGCAGGTGGGTTTTCGGAAGTCATCAGGTATCCGTGAGTAAAGCAAGTGTGTCCTATTCGGATTCTTCGAATGATGAGTTTGTCCCTCCTAGTCATTGTAGGTATCTTAAATGAGTATTAGCCCAGTCTGGTTAAAAAAAGGGGTCGAAAAATATTTCGCAGCTATCTGAAGCTTTTAAGACTTTGGTGGGGGTTAGTAAATGACAAATAGATGAAAAAGTACTCGTATTTTTATCTTGCGTTTATTTTAAATAATAATTTGTGAACACAATTTGATTTTTTGTCTATAAGTTTTTTCCCTTATATTTACATAAACAATATTTATGTCATTTTTTTATTTTCATTATCATTATTTCCCCGGTTTTTAAATTAAATTTGATTAATAATTTACGGAGATATTTGCAAAAAAACAGTTTTTTGTACTAATTTATAAAGGCTATAGCGGGATAAGATGGTCAAAATTGAACCATGATCGATTCAGTTTTGGGTCTGGTCATTCGAAAGGACATAATTAAAAACTCACTCAGTTAAATTTTCAAGTTCCTAGGTGCCTCTGGGGGTTCGCTATGGACAAAAACGTATTTAATAAAAAAAAATTTTTTTAGACGCTGTATTGCTGCAAAAAATCTGGAAAAATTCATGAAAGCGTATTTTAATAATACAAAATTGTCTGATTTTTTAAAAAATTTGAGCTTGAAAATTGAGCCCAGGAAAAATATTTGAAATTTTCAGTGATATTTTAGGTTATGTTGGAAATTTTTGGCCAACTTTAAAACACTGTTTTTTTATATGTTTTTTTTTTTCGTTCTTTCGAATGGCATAGGTATTATTATCATTTTTAACATGGAAAATGCCTAAAAATTGAAAAAACTGCTTTTTTTGGCAATTTTCTGAACTGTTTGATTCATAACCTCAACAACATACACCTAAATTAATGATAATTCATATTTTTATATGTATTCTTACATTTAAAATCGAATTAAGCTATTAAAACTATTATTTTTTCTGACAGCATGCTCCAAAAACCGAAAAACCCCTTTTTTCGGTCTTGTTTTTAAGCTTTCGTTATATAACCTCTAAATTCAGTTTCTAAATTAATGGTAATTTACATTTTCACATGTATCTTTCCTTCTACAATCAAAATCAGCTATTCAAATCATTAGTTTTATCTCACAACATTCTCAAAAATCGAACAACCCCGTTTTCTCCATGTTTTTACTACATAACCTCAAAAGATTCTGAAAAATGAATCGTGAATTAGAACGCACTTGTACACTCAAAAGTTGTCAAAATTTTAGACTGGAGAATATATTTATATACGTGATATTATATCACAATGTACATACATTTATACACAGACGCATATCTATATAGTTCCATGACTTTTGAGATCCTTGTTATATACATTCATGAGCTCGTACCACGCTTATCCATGCCTTATTCTTCCGCTTAGATACAAGAGTGTTATACCCATGCTTATATCATTATTCTTTTATTTTATATTTTATATTTACTTAACTGTTTTGGCCTTCATGTCTTAGCCCTACATCCCGCATATCCAGCGAGCCTGATTGTAACAGAAAACAAGGCGTTGATAGTTGCTCCGCACGGTAGTTGACATTACCCGGCGCAACTACCAACGCCATGTATATCTGTTATAATCGGGCTCTCATTCTATATCGCTCTTAGTGCGTTTGCGTCTGTAGGACCATATCCTCTGTATCGCTCTTAGTCAGTTTGCGTGTTAGAGCCTTTATCTTTTCGGCGGGGCTTTTCCTTAAATTTTCAATGGCTCTCTGTTTTTGTGTTTATTTTGAATTGATTTTGAATTTGACAGGAGAATTCTGTCGTGTCTAAAATAACAGGCAACAATAACCAGTATTATTGTTAAATTAAGAACTGGATCATCAAATAATTTTATTTCATCAGTTTTCGGGATAGATAATGAGATCAAAGTATCTGATTTTTGCGAGTCTGTAATCAATTCATTCGAGAGAGATGTATTGAAACAATATTTTGGAGTAAAAAGTCTCGTGAGAGAAGACTTAATCCGTAACCATACTTCTGTTTATGCCATAAAGTTATTTAATTTGACGGATGATCAGCTCACATTAATTTTCGATGGAGCTTATTTAGCTCACCAAAAAAGCAGAAATAATTGGTATCAAAGAAAATCATATTCGGGGCAGAAGAAAAAACTGTTGTGCAAGCCGTTTACCATCTGCACAACAGACGGGTTTGTTGTAGATCTACCCGGTCCATTCTTAGCTACAGAAAATGATGCAAGCATCATGAAGAAGGTTATGGAAGATCCAAATGGAATAAGGTCACTTATGAAAAAAGGTGATGTTTGTATTGTAGGTAGGGGGTTTAGAGACGTCTTATCCTATTTAGAAGATCTTGGCTTCAAGGTTCTGATGCCTGCATTAAAAGGAAAAAGACCAAGTTTATCCATAGCTGAAGCTAATGAATCTCGTTACGTTACGAAACTAAGATGAGTAGCAGAAGCTGTCCACGGCATTCTTGGAAAAAAATATAAGCTCCTCCATCAACAATTGAATAATAAATTGTGACCAAAAGCTGCAGTATATTGCAGAATTGCATGTTTTCTTAATAACCGTTATGGAAAAAGATTATATAGCGATGAAGAAGGAGACCTTACGAAGATAAACGACCAAGAGGAAGACCACAGATGAAATGGGTTGATGACATTAAAAGAATAGCCGGAACAAATTGGAAATATGTTGCTCAGGATAGAGACCGATTGAAGGAGTTGAGAAAGGCCTATGTCCAAACATGGACGACAGAAGGCTAAGAAGAAGAAGAAGGAGAAGAAGAAGAGCGATGAAGAAGAAGATGAAGCATTAAAAAAATTAATAATACAGAGAATGTTGAATGCCAGTAAACTGGATAACACATTGGCTAAAGAGGCTGAAACAGCAAGGTGGTCTAGACGAAGTACCACGACAACCAAGATAACATCGCGAGAAATTCTCGATTTTCCAGAGATGATAGAGAGAGATCTCAAAATATTTTTTTCGGGTACGTACCAGTTAGGTCAAGCTGTATGTTACCTAGCCACGTTATTGTTATTGTTGAGTTATTGAACGTTAGAAACGAAATTAATTTAGAATACATTCAAATGAAACCGAATATTATCAAGGTTTTGATACAATTCAGACATATCAAAAAAAACTTATAAATGTTACATTGAGTATAAGCCAGAATCTATTGGCTACAATGCAATTTTACGTCACTCGTGCGATTGTGCTAATGGATTGAGAACTGTTGGATCCTGCTCACATGTTGCTGCTATTATATATTATTTAAGCAATGCTAGGTACAAATCGGACATTATTAGACCAGCTAAATTTCTTTCAGAAATATTGGGTGAAACGGAGATTGATCCGGTAATCGACGAGGATAGTGAGGAAGATTAATAAAATGTAATTATTCTGTCATTCAATGTATCTAAATTAAATAGAATAATGTAAATATAGATTGTTAATTAGTAAATATATGAATTTTCTTTACCTCTAAGAAAAAAATTTTGTTTTCCTGCGTACGATCAGCTTTAAATTAATTTAAAGATATCGAAAATATGGTTCATTTGTCATTCATATGAGTCTTTTGAGGTTATGTAGTAAAAACATGGAGAAAACGGGGTTTTTCGGTTTTTGAGAATGTTGTGACTGTGAGATAAAACTAATGCTTTAAATAGCTGATTTTGATTGTAGAGGGAAAGATACATGTGAAAATGTAAATTATCATTCATTTAGACACTGAATTTAGAGGTTATATACCGAAAGCTTAAAAACAACCCCGAAAATACGGTGTTTTTCGGTTTTTGGAGCATGCTGTAGGAAAAAAAAATAATAGTTTTAATAGCTTATTTCGATTGTAAAGATAATAATACATATAAAAATATGAATTATCGTTAATTTATGTGTATGTTGTTGAGGTTATGAGTCAAAAACTTCAGAAAAATGCCAAAAAAGCAGTTTTTTCGATTTTTATGCATTTTCTACGTTGAAAATGATAATAATACCTATGCCATTCGAAAGAACGGGAACAAACCCATAAAAAAACATTATTTTAAAGTTGGCCAGAAATTTCCGACATAACCTAAAATATCACTGAAAATTTCAAATATTTTTCCTGGGCTCAATTTTCAAGCTAAAAATCTGAAAAAAATCAGGCAGTTTTGTATTAATAAAATACGCTTTCATGATTTTTTTTAGATTTTTTGCAGGAACACAGCGTTTAAAAAAAATTTTTTAATACGTTTTTACCCATAGCGAACCCACAGAGGCACCTAGGGACTTGAAAATTTAACTGACTAAGTTTTTAATTATGTCCTTTCGAATGGCCAGACCCAAAACTGAATCGAGCATGGTGCAATTTTGACCATCTTATCCCGCTATAGCCTTTTATTAATTCTTTTATAAACAAAATAAAATGTTATTATAACATTTGAACATTGAGAAATTACCGTCTTTTAAATTTGTGCGAAATTTCCCCCCGATCGGTCAAATAATTATTTAATTTATTTATCCCTGAGGCTAAATATTTAAACTATTGAACTTGCTCTATTAATGATGCTAGACACATTTAGCAAATTTGATAGGGTTCTTTAAGACCTAAACTAAGTATCTCAGAAGTTAAAGGCATATTGCGTTTTCATCGAAATTATTTACAAAATATACGTTTGGAAAATGGGTATGTTTTTTTACTTACAAAACAATTGTAATAACTTCTATATTTTTCAAGCTGTAGACTTGTACGTACAACCATTGGATAGCTGGTAAAAAACTCACGTTAAAAAAAACCTTGTATGACCAATAGAAACGAAGTTGGAGAATATTTAAAAAAAAAATCATATCTCCATTGTTTGTTAACATTAAGAAGTAAAATTTGCACAAATTTTGAATGAAAATCTAAACTTTATACGAAAACTTGTAGCTATAAAATTCATTCAATTTTTCGAAACTTACAGCCCTTCGAAATGAAGGTACTTTCGAATGATCAACATATGAAAGTGGAGGTCATAAGTGTTTCAGCTCCGTTTTTTTTCCAAATCGGAACTTCAAATTGAAACACGTAGGAAAAATTTACATTATCTCGGCTTTCATTGCAGCCAGAAGCCTCTTTTTTTTATTCTTGGGTAGCTCGTCGAAATATGAATACTACCCTGGAAATATCGGAAAATCTCCTGAAATTTAATTACCTGAAATTTAATTTATAAAATATATAAGTATCATTAATATTAAATGAAAAAAAGTATATGTTGATTTTCCGAGACTTCTGGGGGGATTTCCGAGATTATGTCATCATTATTAATACTGCGACAGACTATTCCACCCAAATTAAAAAAAAGTAAGTTGAACGTAAACGGTGAATTTCAAATGGACTCAATTTTTTCCGGGCCGGTCAGTGAAAACTATGTAGTTATTCATATTTCGACAAGCTTCCCCAGATTAAAAAAAAAAGGCTGCTAGCTGCAATGGAAGCCGAGATAATGTAAATTTTTCCTACGTGTTTCAATTTAAAGTACCGATCTCAAAAAAAAAAAAACCGAGCTGAAACAGTTATCCCCTCCACTTTCGTAAATTTCGAAAATTTGGACGAATTTTATAGCTATAAGTTTTAATATAAAGTTTAGATTTTCATTCAAAATTTGTGCAAATTTTGCTTCTTAATGTTTATAAATAATGGAGATATGACTTTTAAAAAGTAGTCCCTAACTTAGTTCCTATTGGTCATAGAAGGTTTTTTTTAAATGTGAGTTTTTTTAACAGATATCCAATGGTTGTACGTACGAGTCTGTAGCTTGAAAAATATAGAAGTTATTACAATTGTTTATAAGTAAAAAACATACCCCTTTTTCAAACGGTTATTTTGTAAATAATTTCGATGAAAACGCAATATGCATTTAACTTCTGAGATAGTTTAAGTCTTTAAGAATACTATGGGATTTGCTAAATATGTCTACAATTATTAATAAAGCAAGTTCAATAGTTTAAATACTTTGCCTCGGGGATAAATAAATTAAATAACTTTTAAACTCTTTGACCGATCGGGGGGAAATTTCGCACAAATTTAGAAGACGGTAATTTCTCGATGTTCAAATGTATTAATAACATTTTATTTTGTTTTAATAATAATTAAATAATAATAATAATAATAATAAAATTAATAAAAAATATAAATTAGTGCAAAAAAGTGCTTATTTGCAAATATCTCCGTAAATTATTTATCAATTTTAATTTAAAAAACGGAAAAATAGAATTATTCTTGATATAAAAAAAATGATATAAATATTGTTTATGTAAAATAAATGAAAAAACTTATAGACAAACAATCAAATTGTAACCATAAATTATTGAGTAAAACGTTCGCGACGACGTGTACCACCGGTGGTACATGCCTAAATTTTCATTCAGCCGCTTGTGGCCACCGGTGGTACACAGTAACTTTCTATTTCTTAACTCTCTAAAACCTTGCAGTTAATAGATATTTTGTTTATATTGCGTGCACACTTAAAGTATAGTTTAAAATATATGGGTTTGCCGCCGTTTTGGCATATCATAATTTATACAGTGTGTCCGTAAAGTATGGAATAAATTAGCTATTTCCTAAATGAAAAGCCTTTTTAAAAAAATCTAATACACATCGATTTTTAAATTTAATGTTGTACATTTTACAATAAAATTTCATTATACAAGGTAATTCACATTACAGTGATGACGCCATCGGCTTCTTTTTTAATGTAACACCCTGTAGTTTAGGACATTTTTAGATCGATAAAAATGAACTGATTTCAAAAAAGTCTAATACTCGAGTCTAATGGATATAATTTGAAAGATATGCGGTTAGAAAATAAATTATTTATTATCAATTGCAAAAAAGTAGCCTACTTCTAGTTTTTGGTAAACTGTAATTATTTTTAGTAACGTTCAATACCAATTAAGTAGTAAAATATTTGTATTAATTCGTGAATGTTCTGTATTATTGCTTAGAATTTATTTTAAGTAGAAATGAATTTAAGTGTAAAGCAAAGAATTGAAAGACTCATGATGATTGAGTATTGAGACAAATCGCGAACTCAGATGGAAGTGTGTAATTTATTTAATGATAAATATCCAAAAATACCCATCAGGCAGTCAACAGTAAGTAAGATTAAAAATAAACAATAACATTAGATGTTCTACTTGCTTTTGAAGAAGATGTGCATACTTCTGTTCGTAAGGTTAGTAGTGATCTCGATGTTTGCAAAACAACGGTACACAAAGTACGTAAAAGTAGGTAATATAAGTAAAATGCACCGTTGTACAGGAATTAAACGAGGATGATCCAGATAAAAGAATACAATTTTGCGAAATATTGATGGATAACAGCCACTGAAACCCTCTCTTGGTTCAAAATATTATTTTTTCTAATGAGGCTACATTCAAATTAAATGGCGAAGTCAACCGCCAGAATTGTGGATACTGGGCAAAAGAAAACTCCAACTGGATACGGGAACATCATACACAATACCCGCAAAAGGTAAATGTATGAGCTGGCATTGTAAGAAATAAAATCATTGGACCCTACTATTTCGAAGGTAATTTAAACGGGCCAGCATACCTTCAGTTTTTAAGTGGGTATCTCGTACCTACTTTAGTTAATTTATTCCCTAGTACAATTAATCTTGGAGGTTTTGATAAAAGTTTATGGTTTCAACAGGATGGTGTGCCTCAGCATTATGCTTTAGATGTTCGAAGGAATCTAAACGAAATTTTTCCGAACAGGTGGATTGGAAGACGTGGACATATTGAATGGCCAGCGAGGTCGCCAGACCTCATTCCTTTGGTTCTGCAAGAATTTGTACAACATTTGGGTTACTGTCAAATACATCAAGGGCTACAATTCGAACATTTAAGATTAGGTTATGAATTAATTACTAGATTACTTTCAAGTTATTTATTATAATTTATTTATAATTTATTAATATTATAAATCAATAAAAATTATTTTCTAAGCGCATATCTTACAAATTATATCCGTTAGACCCCCAGTATTATACTTTTTTGGAATCAGTTCATATTTATTGATCTGAAAATGTCCTAAATACAGGGTGTTACATTTAAAAAAAGAACCGATGACTTCATCACTGTAATATGTTTTACGTTGTATAATGAAATTTTATTGTAACATGTAGAACAATATATTTAAAAATCGACTTGTTTTAGATTTTTTAAACAGGGTTTTCATTTAAGAAATATCGAATTTATTCCATACTTTACGGACACACTGTATGGTCACAAATAAAGGCCAAAAAACTGCAGTAAAAATGGTATATTAAAATTAAAACATCGTTTTATAACATAGATATTGTACTAAACTTAAATATAATTTAAACATTATACAAAACTAGGTTTGTAGACATGTATCTCAGTATGTACACACTCTTTTTGATTTTGTTTGGGCTGCTGTTGATCTTTGTGGAAATCCAAATGATCTTCATCCAAATGATTTTGATCCTTGTTCCAAATTTCGATTTATCTTCCAAATTACAGTTTTTTTAACGAGGTATATGAAGACATTTGATCGGATAAGTCCACAACTTTCTTTGCCTTATTATACGCAATAACCTCAGGTGGTTTTATAATGTCTTCACCTTGTCTATTTTTTTCCTGTTGGTTAAAGGTTTACTGTATGCTGGGAACTGTACTAATCATTATTACAGGACGTTTGTCCATCCAGTTGGCAACTTTTATGCCCTCATCATTTTGTTTTCCATAAATTTGCCCTTTCTTTAATTTATTTTGACATACAGCTTTGAGATTTTTTTTTGTTGCATCTAAGAGTTTCGCAAACACATGTTTTACACTGAAAAAGCTGTTTACATAAATTTATACTAGCATAATAATTATCAATATATTGTATCCTTCCTTCATACAAAAGCCTCACAAGTAATTTCATGCAAATATAGTAGGAATGGCCAAAAGCATTGTCAGGTATATTTGAACCACTTTTACCTGCAAGCAAACAAGCAAGCAATTTAATTAAACCCAGCCTGTGAGAAACGTTCACCCCTAAGAATTACATTCGCGTTTAACAATTCATTGGAGCGAGGTGTATTAACTCGAGTAAAAACAGGAGTCAGGATGTTTCGAAAGAAAAATACTAAGGCGCATCTATGGAGCGGTAAATGAAAATGGTGTCTGGAAAAGACGATACAACTTCGAACTCTATAGGATATACCACGAACCAGATATCTTAAAACACATAAAGGTAGAACGTCTGAGGTGGGTAGGCCATGTAATGCGGATGGAGCAAACCGACCCAGCTAGAAAAACGCTCCTTGATAGACCTATTGGTCAAAGAAGAAGAGGAAGACCCAGAACAAGATTCCTAGATAACATCGATGAAGACATGAGAAATATGGAAATACGTGCTTGGCGGAGGAAGGCGATGGATAGGGACGACTGGAGAAAAATTCTTGGGGAGGCTAGGACCCACACAGGGTTGTAAAGCCAAAATAATGATGATGATGATGAAAAACAGGAGTCACTTCACCGTGCTCCAATGCTCCAGACCATCCCTTTCCCCCCTATAGAATTCTGATGCGCGATAGGGGCACAACTATCAGCCAAATGCTCTTCATGTGGGGGTCCTGGGTAATAGAACCCCAACATGGTTTTCTAACCGAATTCAAAACTCAGGACAGCGGACAGCGCATTGTCACTATATTCCTGTTATAATAATGTGGCTTATCCGCGAACTAAAATTGCTTACTTGGACCTTAAGTCTCCACTCTGAGCTAGGCTCAGTTCGGCGACTTGGTGCTCAAGAGGTTGAGCCCTACATGCCCGGGTTTTTAATGGTTGTTCTAAAAAAATTTTTTTGTGGCTTGCGCCTGTTTTTGTTAGTAGTTTTTTTATTTTTTTGGTGGCCGAAGCCGTTTCTTGTTGTTTTTTGGATTTTTTTGTAGGATGCCTAAAACATAAAATCAGAATTAGTGCATATTAATATAATAAATTATCTACTTAAAATTAACTGGGTCCACGCTGTACGTTTCGATTGTCCACGAGTGTTATGAGCTACGAACTATCTTCATTGTTCGTTGTTGTTGTTTTGTGAAGTGTTTTCTCTCTGGTGTTTTGTTTTCTCTCTCGTGTGATTGTTTATTTTCTCTCTGGTATTATAATTTTATTCTACTATTTGTTGTTTGGGTCTTTTGTGCTTCCATCTGTGGAAAGCGTCGTACCTCATTATCTCTCGAAATATGTGGCTGGGGTGGTTCTCTATCTCCGCGAACTTTGTCCTAGCTTTTTCTTTCATTGTGTCTGTCACTCTGATTTGTTGTAGTTCTCTAAAGAGGAATCTTTCTGCTACGTATCTCGGTACGTTGACTGCTTCTCTTAGGCTGTTTTTATGTGCCGCTTGTATTTTCTTTTTTGATGTATTGCATATGTGTCCCATATGCGAGAGATGCATATGTTAGTATAGGAAGAATTATACTATTTATTAATCTTATTTTTGTTTTCAGTCTAAGTTTGCTTTTTCTTCCAGCTAGGGCTCTTATTGATGCTCTTGCCATGTTGACTTTTTGTACTGTAGCGTCTACATGTTTGCTAAACGTTAATCCTTTGTCCGTGATAACTCCGAGGTATTTTGCTTCACTTTTCCACTCGATGGCTATCGAAATCCAGCTACTATGTACTCTGTTAATCTAAGTACTTGTAGCTAACTGATGTGTTCTGATCTAAAACCGAACTTACCTCGGTTATTATATCCTAATCTGTCTATTACAGCTTGGAGTCTACTGAGTATTATTCTCTCTACAATCTTGCTAATTGCAGATAGTAAGCTTACTGGCCTGTAGTTTTGCGGGAATGTGCTGTTTATTTCGGGCTTTGGTAACAATATGACATGGGCCTCTTTCCACCTGTTTGGGAGTTTTGTTTGATATCTATTTGTTAGATATACCATGGCTCTCGCTGGTAAGTATTTTAGAGCCCGGTTCGTTATTTGATCGGAACCAGGTGCTTTTTTTGGCAAGCTATTTTTAATTAGCTCGTTTAACTCCTCCGGTGATGTAGGAGGAATGATTTCGACGGGTTTTTGGGTCTTTCTTTTTGTCTTTCGACTTCTTCTATGAAGTGGATGTCCTCGTCTAGGTGGTAATTTAATGTACACTCTCTTTCTTATTACCTCTGCTTTTTTCTCCGGAGTGTAGACTATTCCGTTTTCTCCATGTAATTGAGGTATCTACTGTCTGTCGTTTCTCAGTATTCTCTGAAGCCTCCAAATATTTTGCATATTTGGTCTTTGCTCATCCATGTCTCTTATATTGTTTTCTCAGCTTTCACTACGGTGTTGTTGTAGTATTGTTTTGACCTCTCTCTTTAGCCTATTTGCTCTATTTTTGTCTGCCTGGTTCCTTATCTTTCTTGCTTTCTACTTTTGCTCTGTTTTTTTCTCTTATTAAGTCTTTTCTTTCTTGTGGTATATCCTTAAATCTTCCCGTGTGTATTTCTACCTTCCTCTTCTGTAGTGCTGTTTCTAAGTGCCTGTTGGATGATGTTTTCCAACTCTTGGACTCGGTCTTCTATTTCTCGTGGGTTGTCTATCGAGAGACTCGCTCACGAGTCTTTTAAAGTTTGTCCACTTTGTTTTCTTTTTAACTCTACTTTCTTCTTCCCACGTTCCTAGTTATAATAAGATGAAATACCACTTTTACCTGCGTGTATGTTTAGGTTACGTATAACCTTCAACAATAACCTTAACAGGCAAAAAACCGTTACAAATGCAATAAAATATTACGACACCCACGACTTCATATTATGTCCACCGATGGTTCACGACGTTATTTCTTGAAGAATGTTCACTACAGCCGGTGTGTAAAACGGGTGGTACATACAAAAAATAGCTTTTAAATAGAAAAATATGGTTTTAAACATATGAAAAATATATTAATAATAGTCAAAATAGAGATTGTTAGTTAATATATATATAAAAAAAAATTACGGCTGAGAGGTAAAATTTCAGAATTCTGCATCGTCGCGAACGTGTTAAAAAAAAACACAAAGTAAAAATACGAGTACCTTTTCATCTATTCATCATCTAGTAACCCCAGTGGAATTGATTATGTGCAGTTTTGTATTTTATCCATTCCAATGATTTTGCCATGTTTTACGAGTGTGTTTTTTTATGGTTGCTGCTAAATCTTGCTGAAGTTGAATTTTTTCTAGGCGTAGGTCAGAACAACTTGCTTTTTTTGTTGCGATATCTGCAGACTCATTTCCACGGATCCCCACGTGAAATGGGGTCCAAAGAATGGTTATTAATGTTCTTCTGCTGTGATTTTGATGGCAGATGTGTTGAATTGTTTGAACTATCAGATTGAACGAGTATATGTTGGCAATGGACTAAATTAAAGAAAGAGAATCGGTGCATACAGCTAGAGATTTCGTATTAGGAGATATCCTTTCAAGAGCTTTAAGGATACCATATAATTCTGCAGTGTGAATACTACAAGTGGTTTGGTAGTAGGTGTAGAGCTAAGGTAATGTTTTCGGTACAGACAGCACAGCCAGTATTCTTTTCATCATTAGATGCGTCGGTATATAGAACTTGATTGTACTGTTTTGCATTTATTGCTTCTTATAATAAATGTTTAAGGAGGTGGTTAGGAGTGTTTTCTTTTTTATGTCGAGTTGGACTAGTATTGAAAGCAGGTAACTTTTTGTTCCATGAAGGAATATTGGAAATATAGATGGGGAAATATTCAGGTATATGGCTGCTAGCAAAGGATTTACTAATTGTGGAAGGGGATAAACAGATCTGCCTCAATTTTCGGGAGCGTGGTGGATGTTAACGAGCTTATTTACTGGGTTTTTTGAATTGGCGGAAACTCTAGTGAAATAAGAAGAGAGTAAAAGTTGACGTCGTTTAAAAAGGGAAGGTTCCAAAGCTTCAATGTTCATACTTTCGGCGAAGCTAGATCGAAATGCACCTAGACATATACGTAAGAAGGTCATTTGTATTGAATTTATAGACTTAAGATAAGTATTACTGGCGGTCATGTAGAGCATGCATCCATAATCTATCTAGAGCGAATAAGAGCTCTAAAGATTCTCAATAACATATTTTCTTCAGCTCCCCATTGATGATGTGGAAGTGTTTTCAATATGTTTAGTTTACCAGCACAGTTATTCTTCAGATTTTTTAAGTGTATTTCCAGTTTCTTTCGATCAGAATTTCTTTTAGATCCTTTGATCGAATATAAGCTCCGAGATTTTATGATGATTTACTGTAGGTAAAGGAACATCGTTTAGATATATTTCCGGGTTTTAAACACTTTGCTTTTTGGTAAATCTTAGTATCCTAGATTTTCAGCTGAAAAGTTTGATGCTGTGTTGTGTGGACCAAGAATAACCGTTGTTTATAGCATTTTGAATAAGATTTGATGTACTGAATATGCTTGCTCCACTGCAGTTAATAAGTAGATTATCAGGGTACAGTAGAGCTTTTACCAATTGATGAACTTCTTTTGAGATGTTATTAATTGCTAAGTTAAACAGAGCTGGGCATAAACAGAGCCTTGAGGTACACCATTAAGTTGTTCGAGAACATTTGACTAATTACCGTTTATTGCAACTTTAAATTTACGGTGATTTAAAAAGTTATCTATAAACGTGTAAATATTGCCTGTAATATTATTATCGATACATTTCTGTAATATTATATTATTTGGAATAGTATCAAATGCGCTTTCAATATCGAAGGCTGCCACAACAATAAGCAAATTTCAATAAGCAACATGATACAGATGTTGCTTATTAAAATTCTGGTCTGAATCCCGATTGAACGGAGCTAATTATATTGTGCTTCTCAGAAAACCAGGTAAGTCTATTATCGATTAGTTTTTTCCATTTTTGCACATGCAACATGTTAATGAGATCAGTCTATAAGAGGATGGCCCTATTTAAGGTTTGTCAGGTTTTTTATTGGAAGAATGATTGATTGTCTCCACAGGTTGGGAAACTTTTTGTTGATCCAAAGAAGATTATAAAATGAAAGTAATTTTGTGAGTCCATTAATGGCTACATTTTTGAGGAATATGGTGAGTATATTCTCAATTTCTGCTGCAGAATTGTTTAATGTAGATGCAGCAAAGGAAAGCTTTTGAAAAGTAGAAGGTGCGTTTAAAGCGAGGTTATCTGAGAGATGTGTAGTAGAAGGAAGATCTTTATGGGGAGTCTGAGTATTTTTGTAGGTGTCGTTTTTGCTTTTATTATAAAAATGAGTTGCCATAATTTTAACAATTTGATTTTCTTCAGTTACTACTGAATTATGATAACTGAGCGCTGAAATTGACAAGTGTGTTGTTTTCCTGTGCATTAATTAATTTTCTTCCAAACGTGATTGGAAGTGGCGTCAATAGATATGAAAGATATGTATTTATTCCAACATTCTTTTTTACTTTGTTTTATTACTCTTCGCGCTATACCTTTTAGTTGTTTGAATTTAATTGGGTTTGACTCAGTTCTGGTTTTACGATATTTATTTAATGCTGTTTTGTTTTCTCGGATAGCGTTCTTGCATTCATCATTCCATCAGGGCACAGTTTTACGAGAGGACGATATTGTGCATGTTCCAATGTGGGTTTGATTAGCCAGGGTGATTAAACTCACTAGGGAGTCTAGTGCTATATCAGGATCTTCTGGTAATTGTAGCTGGTTGATCTTGTTTTCAATGAAGTCTGAAAAGTTCTTCCAGTTAGCTTGAGATAATTTCCATTTTAAAATTTTTGCTCTGAGTTAGAAATCAAGATAGGAAAGTGATTACTGTCATAAAGGCAATCCATTGTAGTACAAGTTAAAAGTGGTGTTAACCTTGGGTCACATAAGCTAAGATTAATTGAGGAGAAAGTGCCACTAGGGATGTTGAAGTATGTTTTGGAACCGACATTAAATATACAGATGTTAGAGGAGTTTAAAACATTTTTATTGACCTTTCCTCTACCAAATGTTTTTTTTTGGTCTCCAAAGTGAATTATGGGCATTGAAATCGCCTACTAAAATAAAGGGGACTGGAAGTTGATTAATTAAGTTTACTATCTCAAATTTAATAAGGCTGTGGGAAGGTGGTATGTAAATGCTACAGATAGTAATTTTATTTGGACACCAAAGAATAGCAGCAATAGCTTCTAGTTTGGTAGTTAAGTGTATTTCTGTACAATAGTAGTCTTTAGAAGATGTGTCTCCACTAGCTCTGATATAATTTGTGTTTCTTGTAGGAAAATGATGTCTGCATTCGTGTCCATAATTAGTTGTTCCACTGGATTAAATTAAAAATGAGTATGTTATATTTCTGAAGTGGTTGCCCCTTCAGAGAGATGGTCTTCTTTGAAATTTCTTGAGAGGATACCGAGATTATGCTTTCTGCGTCAGAATTATTAGAGCCTAGTTCCGTTTTAATTTTTTTACTAATTCTAGTTAATCGATTTTTGAGATATCTCTCAGTTAGTGATTTGTAAATCTTGGAAATGTCGGAAAAGGGATCTTTTATATATTTTTTTAAAGTTATCTTTGTATGAGTCAGTTGACTTTGGTCTCTTTTCACTTTTTGAAGTTATGCTTCAAATTTTTTTTGCGTGTCATTAGGTGTTTCCAAATTATCGTCTTGTGGAACTACCGGGAGTGTATTTAGACTTGCAGCTTGGAAAATATCAGAGGGAAGGGGAGATGTTTTGTTCGAATTTTCTGATTGATTAGATTCAGAAGTGGGGCAATTTGATGCTTTGTGACCAGGTTTTTTACAGTAGAAACAAATCATTTCATCTGTGGATAAAAAATTTCTATGATCATTATTGTTGTTTGGAAAAGTGTTCAAGACTGTTAAATATTTTATTTTTATTATTTCGAATATGACCTTATTTAGTTTTAAATCTTTTATTTAATCATAATATATTAGCTAATTATAATATGGCTTTAGTTTCACATCTTTTAAATTCTCAAACTCAAATTGGTTGATTAATTATTGTCAAGTTCTGAGAATTTACTTGTGTAAAAAACAACAATTATTTATCAATCTAAATACTTCAGAGTCCTTAAGAAAACGTACCCTTCCTTTGTGTAGAAAGTGTAAAATGACATTTTTAAGCTTAATTTATTGCTATTCAGGGAGGTCCTAAAAACAAAAGAACCACCCTAGTCGATTTTCGTACATACGTATCTTTTTTCGTATGATCGGCCACTCTGCAACAACTTCTCGTCATAAACGCAAGCATCAAACCAGCATCAAGTGTGCGTCCCAATTACCCTAAACTCGAGCGGGGCCCAACCACAGACAAAAGGTAAGTGAATCTCATATAGAATTGACAATAAGTTAATAAATCTGCCAATTGTTATTTGAATTACAACATTTTGTTCTACATATCCATTTACAAATATTTGCATTTGCTATTTTCGCTACTTTTATTTACAGTTACAATATTGTATTTTTTCTCCATTATTATTCTAATATCATTTAACCAGCGACCTCTTAAGTTTTATACAAAACAATTGTCAAATGGAATAATCAGGGATGTTTGAATCTCAGAATTATCATGGGATGTCACAAAATTTACTTGCCTTCGGAAGGACAAGGTACGGTTGTATTCATCTCCTGGGATGCCAGCTCATAGGAATGATATTGGCGAGACTAGCTGAAGTCCTATGTTTTTCAGGGAAGCCTCTATTATTTCATTGGGTATTAAAGGACATATATTAGATATGATCAGTTGTTTTGTTGGTGTGATTAATCTTCTGACTAAAAGGATTGGTTTCCGATGGTAAGAGTAGGATTTGTGGAAATGAGCTGCTCAACTATATCTGTTTTGGTTAAATAAATACATATTCTGCTCTTTGAGATCCTTAAGGCGAAGCATATATTCCTTGGTCCGATAATATCTTCCATGAATTTAACGTAGTCATATAAGTCTTCATAGAAGTCTTCTTCTGAACGGATCACTATGGCTTGCTCCTTCTTTGGGAAGGAGCATTTCGGCGCTGATTTAACTGCTGCTGTGTATGAAATGAGAGGCTGTGAGATGTTTGTTAAAGTAGATTTCTGTGACATATTTGACGTTGTATGATTATTTTCAGTCGGTGAACTCCTATTATTTTTTGGGGTGCCCTCGTAGTCAAAAGCAACCCTGGAAATCTTTTTAGTTTAGATTTCTATTGGTAAATATTACGTTTAGCAACCAGTAATTACTGGGATGCCAGCTCATAGGAATGATATTGGCGAGACTAGCTGAAGTCCTATGTTTTTCAGGGAAGCCTCTATTATTTCATTGGGTATTAAAGGACATATATTAGATATGATCAGTTGTTTTGTTGGTGTGATTAATCTTCTGACTAAAAGGATTGGTTTCCGATGGTAAGAGTAGGATTTGTGGAAATGAGCTGCTCAACTATATCTGTTTTGGTTAAATAAATACATATTCTGCTCTTTGAGATCCTTAAGGCGAAGCATATATTCCTTGGTCCGATAATATCTTCCATGAATTTAACGTAGTCATATAAGTCTTCATAGAAGTCTTCTTCTGAACGGATCACTATGGCTTGCTCCTTCTTTGGGAAGGAGCATTTCGGCGCTGATTTAACTGCTGCTGTGTATGAAATGAGAGGCTGTGAGATGTTTGTTAAAGTAGATTTCTGTGACATATTTGACGTTGTATGATTATTTTCAGTCGGTGAACTCCTATTATTTTTTGGGGTGCCCTCGTAGTCAAAAGCAACCCTGGAAATCTTTTTAGTTTAGATTTCTATTGGTAAATATTACGTTTAGCAACCAGTAATTACTCATCGTAATTCTGACTGCCTATTTGACAGGTAGTTGTTCCAATAATAGATTTATGTTTATTGTACCGTAATAATTATATTTATAAGAGAAGCAAAAAGTTGTTTACTAAATGAAGTGTTGTGAATGTTTTTATGCCAGTAAATGCAAGTAAAGTTTAATTTTACTCACCGAAATATTACTGGCAGGTGCACAACACAATAACTTTACTCCACTGTGATTTTTATCAATTAATATCAAATATTGCTATTTAGACAACAAGATATTGAAGAGGTTATCCGATTTGAACATACACGGTCTAGCTCGATTAGGCCAGTCCTTTTATGTATTTATGGACTGAAGAATCTAACAATAGATGCCACCTTTATATATCCGCCAATAGTTATTTAATTTTTAGTGGCCCATTATTGACAGGTTTTACTGTATCTCCAATTTAGCTATCTTTAATCTTGTCTATAATACGTAGAACGAATACTGTCACTTACCACTTTTTCTTTTTAATCCATGAAATTTACTTGGTAAAAATTCACAACTTTTCGATTTTACCAACCAAACTCTTCAAAAATAATTCCAAAATAATGTTCTTTTCCTAGTTCCCTTATTTTAATCTCTTCACTTCCTCACATCCTAAAATAATTTTTAGTCAATCCGCTTCTTTAATTTTCTCCACTCCTGACTTGTTTCATACTACATAAATAAGCATAACAGAACCCTCCCTTCATAATTCTGTCCGTCACAAAAATTCCGTGTAAATTAGAGAATTAAGCTTAAATATCATAACAAATTATTGGAAAGCCGTTACGATATTATGAAATATTTAAAATTTGATGTAGGTCCTTATTTTTAGCCTAACATACATGTGTTACTTTTTCTTTTTCTTCTTCTTCTTTTTATGTAGACATGACTCTGTCTGTTTTTTAATGTGCCTTCAGTAAGTTGTCGTTCCATCGTTTTCGTGGTCTTCCTACTGATCGTCTTCCTATTGGGGAACTATGTCTTGCCATCTTTAATACTCTATTTATTGTCATTCGGCTGATATGATCGTTTCATCCTACTCTTCTATTTCTTACCTAGTTCTTGATGTTCTTCACCTTGCATCTACGTCGTATATCTGTACTTCTGGCTCTGTCCCATAGTGTCTTACCATCAATTTTTCTAAGTATTTTCATCTCTGCTGTTTTTAACATCCTTTTTCTTCTTTATATATCAGGTCGTTTTTCTGCCGCGTATGTCATTATTGGTCTAATGATTGTTTTGTAAATTCTGCCTTTAGTTTCTTTCCCGATATTTTTATTTCTCCATATTGTTTCATTTAGGCAATCTACGGCTCTATTTGCTTTATTCACTTGATTTTCCACTTCAGTTTCAAGCTTTCCGTAGTTAGATAATGTTATGCCTAGATATTTAAACTCCATCACTTGTTCTATTATGTCACCTTCTAGCTCAAATTAACATCTTATAATTTGCTGTTATAACCATGCATTTTGTCTTTTTCGCGGAAATTAACATGTTAAATTTTTTTGGTGGTTATGTTAAATTGATGCAGCATACGTTGTAAATTATCTTTACTTTAAGAGAGTAGTATTGCATCGTCTGTATAGTAGATAATTTTAAGTTGTTTTTCTCTTATTCGGTATCCTTTTTAGTTATTTTTTTTATTATTTCATCGATAATCAGGTTGAACAATAGAAGACTCAGTGAATTTCCCTATCTTATCCCATTATCAGCTTCAATATAGTCGATTATGTGTTACTTGAACACGATTATTCAAAATAAAATCAAAAGCAAGTTTAAATTGAAAAATTTTCACATCTCCCATAATGCACTACAATCTGAAACTTTTGCATGCAAATAGCAGAATAATTTAACATTTACTCTTATAACTCGAGAACAGATCCAATGGATTTTAAAAACTACTTAATGTTACAACTTTGTGGCAAACATTGTCACGATTTTATTTTGGTTTCTAATTTGCAATAATGAAGTGGACTAATTCTTCTTGTTTAAAACTTATTCGTTTATATCGAGAGTGGGAAGTTTTATGGAGTCTATTGCATAAAACTTGTATATGAGTCATCAGTAGCTAAATATTGTAGAGTTAACATTAACCTTTCTGTTGCCTGTATCGCTTCACAAAACTTTTTTGGATGAATTTCATTTATTAACCATTCAAAATCAGTAAACTTCATTCTACAAAACTTTTGAAAAAGCACGTAATCCATTTCAGCTTTTAGATCTTTAAATAAGTCTATCCCTCTGTACCGACTTCTGCTTCTGAACAATGATACGAACACACCATAATGTACATACACTAGATGTGTACGTGTCTTTAAATTATAATACAAACTTGATTTAAATCAAAATTAATATTTAATTTTTATAATACTTGCAATTTATTAATACTTTTAAGGACTAACTTTTTATATTTTTTATTAATAAATAAATAAATAAATATGTATATATATATATATATATATATATATATATATATATATATATATTTATATATATATGTATATATTTATATATATATATATATATATATATATATATATATATATATATATATATATATATATATATATATATATATATATATATATATATAAACTAAGGTACACTCAAAGAGTGGTGGGTTTATCGGTCAAAGTGGAGAAATAAAAGACAAAGAAGGTGGCTACTTCATCTATTTATTGAAGACGTTTCGCTTTCTGCTCAGAAAGCATCATCAGTTCATCTAAAAAGAACAATATAAAACCAAACATCCATAGAGAAATTACAATAAAAGTGTATTATTGTACAAAGACATGTAGCAGTCAAAGATGTTAAAAATATGAAAAAGCTTACGAAACTGGACATTTAGAGTAAAGTTGTATAAATCAATTAATTGAAACTTGGTATAGTTTGCAATTTAACAAAATTAGCACAGCAAAAGAACATGTGATAAACATACATGTATATAAAAAAGTTATTATAAAAACTTAAGTAAAAAACATTAAGATTTATTTTAAAGTGTAAAGAACTAGAAAGATCATGAGAAAGCACTTCCAACAATTTATTAAATCAATTAGATTTTAAATTTAACTTTAGGTAACATTATAAGTTATTTAAATTAATTTAGTATAAAGATAAAATGAAGTTACCAGTCTTGAGCTTACTGAGTCTCGCCGATAAATGAATTTACAGGTTTAACACCCACGCAAACACGTGAATAAAGATGGCCTTGAGGTCAGAGTGACAAGAACAGCAAGGTGAAATACCAACCCCTATGTAATAGGGCGGTGTATTCAAAAAATGTTATAAATTTGGTTGACCACTTGTCGTTAAGAAATCAAACAATGAAAGGAAAAGGTGGTTAAGATCACCATTCATCCTACAGTGATTGATTTGTCAACAAAGAACAAAGTATGAAAGTCAAACAAAATATCATATATTATACTATGACGTCACTGGTTAGCCAGCCAACAGGTGAAGATTAATACAACTTCCACAGTCCAAAGGTTCAAATCATTTCGGACCGCAATGAAAAAGATTCTATGAATCAAATTTCAGTTTAAAATTTTAACAACTAAGTTCATCAAAAAGAACAATTACTTAATTTTGTAAAAGTGATATTGACAAATAGTTAATAAAATGTAAGTTGATAAATCTAAGTTTAAGAAAGAATAATTTATTTTATTTTATTCTTATTTAAATTTATTATATGAAAATATGATAAGAAAAAACCCATTATGGGACAAAGTTTGAGTAAACAACATATCAGGCCTAATTCTGCAAAATTAATGCATGGTAAATTTGGCTCAAATTACTAATGTCGGTTCTCTTATTAAGCGTATTAGGGTGTTTTAAAATTGAACACATTTCTAAAAACTGTCTTTTAACGAGATTACGTTCAGTGCCAAGAATTTTAACTTGATTAAAGTTTACTTCGTGCTTAGTGCTAATAGCATGTTGGGCAAGAGCACAAGTATGTTTAGATAAATTAATATCACTGCGGTGTGTCGTAAGACGTCCTCTCAGTGATCTCCCTGTCTGACCGATGTAACATGAGTCACACTCAGCACAAGGTATATGATATATTACATTAACTTGTTCCAGAAGGGACAGAGGTGTTTTAGTTTTAGAAAACAAATTCCTGACAGTCTTAGCATTCTTAATAGCAATTTTAATCGGTACGTTGTTATGTTTATACAGTTTAACGAGTTTCTTAGTAACTTGAGGAAAATAAGGTAACGATGAGTAATGGGTAGTTGGATTCCCAAGTACAGTCTTAGGCAGAACAGTGTTGTTAATTGAATTATTTGATATTATTCTAAGTTGGTTACCATTGGGTATGTCATTTAAAGAAGAACCATAGCTTTGAACGAAAAGGTATTTATTAATAAGGGAGGATGGATAGGAATTCTCAATCAGAATATTCTTAAGTAATTGTAGGGATTTCCTTAGCTTCTTACGAAGGTGTGCCATGGATTTATGATATACAAAATTAAATTTCTTATGTAAAGATGACTCAAAAGTGTCCAACAAATTGTCATGAAGGTGATTATCAAGAAAAGAAGTGACATTATTGATTTGAGAAATAATAAATTTAATATCAGTGTGAACCTTAGAAATATGGAAATTAAGTAATCGTGCCCTCACCTGTCTGTTTAATGCTTGGCTTCTGCGGTAAAGGGTGTCGTTGGTGGAACCTGATGCAAGTATGTTGGAAGTGGTGTCTATGATAAATCTCGGGATCTTTTTAGTTCTCCTACACTCCAAAAGGAAAGTTCTTCTAGCTTCTGCTGTTGCTAGTTTCTCTGTTAGGTTCGTCCATCTCTTTAGCTTCTTCACAACTGGTTCTCCATGGATGCGCCTGGTGGTGGCATAAAACCCCTCTGTAACAGAAAACATCGAGAAAAGAAGTACGACCGTCAATCCAAAATAAACTAAGGTACACTCGAAGAGTGTAGTTTTGGATTGACGGTCGTACTCCTTTTCTCGATGTTTTCTGTTACAGCGGGGTTTTATGCCACCACCAGGCGCATCCATGGAGAACCAGTAGTGAAGAAGCTAAAGAGATGGACGAACCTAACAGAGAAACTAGCAACAGCAGAAGCTAGAAGAACTTTCCTTTTGGAGTGTAGGAGAACTAAGAAGATCCCGAGATTTATCATAGACACCACTTCCAAAATACTCGCATCAGGTTTTACCAACGACACCCTTTACCGCAGAAGCCAAGCATTAAACAGACAGGTGAGGGCACGATTACTTAATTTCCATATTTCTAAGGTTCACACTGATATTAAATTTATTATTTCTCAAATCAATAATGTCACTTCTTTTCTTGATAATCACCTTCCTGACAATTTGTTGGACACTTTTGAGTCATCTTTACATAAGAAATTTAATTTTGTATATCATAAATCCATGGCACACCTTCGTAAGAAGCTAAATAATTTAGACACTCCCCAGTTTAAAAAAATTCCATTTAATCCTAAGTGGATTAAAAATCTATCTAGTACTAAGGTTCCTAAATTCGACTCGAGCAGCCGAACAGTACGGACGTGAGAGAGAAGCGTGCTTAGGTGGGGGCGACTGACCTATTGTCAACGGAGCTTCTCAGCTCCCGGTGGGTAAGACACCGAATGTGGCATAGGCACTTGTCCTACATATTAGCGAAAAGCGGATGCGAGGTTGTTACTAGTTAAACCGTCGAGGAGCTGTTTTTATAGGCTCCTCGCGGAGGCTATAATAGCTTCGCGTTTGCGAAGAATTCGGGATCACCTCAGTGTGTCGTCAGGGATGACACTGTAAGGCCTTGACATTTGACAAGGTCGGACAGAAACGGCCCCTGCTCCTGAGGTGTGAGAAACAGGAAGAGGATCCCTCACTGTGAATACAGGGAGTGAACTACCGCGAGGTACCTGGGACGGCACCCAGTAAGCCGTACTGACAGCGGTCAGTCGGTGGAAAAAAAACAGAGTCGTCTAAGTAGAATTTTCTTATATCTTATGAACTATTTGTTCACTGCCTTACGGCAATATGAGTGATATTCCCCCCCCCCCCAGAAAGTGTTGTCACGCAGGTGACAACACAAGAAGAAGAAGAGAATGATTTAGCCGAATCATCAAACCCCTCTGTTGACAGCTCGATCGAGCTATATAATAAATTTATTAAATCGACTAATCCCGCGATCGACGACATAGAAATCGTAATATCTGACGATGACTCCTATCTGCCCGAGTCGGAGGAAGAAAAAAGCGAAATCGACACCGATGACGATATCAATACGATGGACGCCATCGACGAAGAGCCGAGTCCAGCTGCAGAATCGCGCGAAGCCCCACCCCCAACTGTAGTAAAGACACAACCCGCCGTGGACAACGTCTCCAAAAATGAAGCCGAGTCCGAAATCGGCAAGAAAATGAAAAGGCTAAGGCCCAAAGAAGACTCTTCGGAAGACGAAGAAGTAAAGAAAAAGGCCAGAGAAATGGCGGAAAGGGAAAAGGCCAATGAGCTTTTAAGGTCGGTCAATGTATTGACGGAACAGATCAAATCCCTTAAAGAAGAAAGCCGTATCCGCGAGGAAAAGGCAAATAAACAAATCCAAGACTTTCTCGCTCAGATGACTGAGCTGAGAAACGAAAACAAAGAAAAGGACAAGGAGATACAAAAACTTGTACAACATATAATGGCATTAACAGCAGCCAAGGAGAAAGAAGAGTCAATAATGGAAATCGACCCGTGGAAAGCCTCCCTCGATAATGACGTTGTAAAGCTAGTGGAACTAGGAATCGGTTCACCTCCCCCCGTAAAGCCATCCGGTAGCAAAGGCAAGCCTAAAGAGCCGGAAAGAATCATAACAACCAAAGAACCTGCAGGTTGGACACAAGTTCAAAACAAAAAAGGAAAAAAGACAGGCACCACTACTGAGAAATCAGACAGTAGTGTGAAAACAAAAATATGCGTCGCCGAAAAGCAGACGCAGATAATAAATCAGCGGAAAGAAATCGAATTTAACAAGGCTGCGAAAGAGGCTCATGAAAGAAGCCAGAAAAAGAAAACTGCCCAAAATAACTTGAGCAAAAATAGCCAAGTTGAAAAAGAAAACGACGTACCAAAAGACTCACCGCAAACAAGCGAGGAGCCTATAGTAAAAGAGCCGAAACCACCGGCGATAATCCTAAAAACTGTAGGAGAACACCAAAAAATCCTGCAGAGAGCAGCCAACCAAGGCATAATATCAGTCAATAAGTTTGCACGATCAGGCAGATCGATTGTTATTAACACAAAAACCAGAAAAGATTACCTAGGAATGGTACACATCCTAGAAGAACACAGTCCAAAAGTAGAATTCATCGCATATCCCATAGATAGCGATAAACTAAAAAGAGTCATTATAAAAGGGCTATCTGCTACTACTAGCACAGTAGCAATTAAAGACGAACTATACAATAAAGGAATAGAAGCAACAAGGGTGATCAATATGATCTCCAAAAAAGCTGATAAAAAAGTACTGCCACATTTTATCGTCACCCTCAAAGAGGAAGACGTTGCAAAAATTAAAAAAATATCTGATTTATGCTACATGCGCATCTATGTGGAGGATGAATTCAAAATCACAAAAGACACCCTACAGTGTTATAACTGTCAAGGGTTCTATCACAGCTCAAAGGCTTGCCATTGCGGATCCAGATGTGTAAAATGCGGAGAAAACCACATCAGTAACGACTGTGAGAAAAGCCGGAAAACCGACGCCAAATGTGCAAACTGTGGTGAAGCGCACACAGCAAATTATAAAGGATGCTCTAAGGCCCCCAAAAAGAAAACACCTGCCCCAACAAAACCGGTAGGAATACCCATAAACAGCGCTCCAATCAACAAAGGAGTCAGCTACGCACAGGCAGCGAAAAAATCCGCTGAAATCACCTCAGAATCTCCAGCACAACCACAAGAAGTGTCGGTACAGGACGCAGCTACCCTCATCGCAAACTTCCATACAGAGTATAATAACAAAATGATGGAAATGATGTCCATGATGGACAAAGCAACAAAAATGATGACTGCATTTGGAGAAGCCGTCCGAAAATGTTAGCAAACCAAAACGAAGATTTACGCATTGGGTCATGGAATTCCGGCGGAATATTCAAAAAGATCAACCTTCTGGATGAAATAATAAACAGATTAGAGCTCGATATCGTAGCCCTTCAAGAAACCAAACTAGTGGAAAGGAAAAAAACAAAATTTCCAGGCTACGATATCTATAGAACGGATCATAGAGCATTATCAGGAGGAACAGCTATATTAGTCAAAAGGGGACTCGAACACGAGCACATCCCAACACCAGACGGACTGGTGACAATGGAAGCCACAATTATTCGACTTAAGGCCAACTACGAAACACTAAAAATAGTGTCAGCTTACGTTAGACCACATGATCCGATTTTCAACGAAGATTTGAGCCTAATACTGAACTCAGAAGAGCCAACTATAATTATTGGAGACCTAAATGCTAGATCTCCCAATTGGTTTGACAGGACGACCAACCGAAACGGAAGATATCTCTGCAACCATCTCGAGAACAGACCGAACACATATGTCATCGGACCAACAGAACCGACATGTTTCCACGGAGAACTCCCTACGTACGTGGGTCAACAATACGAGATACACTCTCTAAATGAAGGCGATTCGACACATAACCTAATCGTCCTGACCCTGGGCGCAACAGAATTGAACTATTTGCAGCCCCACAACAGAAAGAAAACAAGTTGGCCAAACTTTAGAAGAATTGTGAGCGAGAACATCAGTAACATCCCAACAATTAATAATATTACAGAACTAGAAGACAGTGTAATAAAACTAGAACAAGCAATAAACAATGCTATCGATGCCAGCTCCAAAACCGAAACAATCACAAGTCAAAAAGGAAGATTCAGGGATATAAGTATAGAACTTCAAAACCTAATCAAAGAGAAAAACCGGAAAAGAAGAAGAGCCTACCGCACAAGAATGGTAGAAGACAAAAGTATTGCAAATGAGCTAGACAGGGAAGTGAAAAAACAACTTCAAAATCATAGAAATGAAAGCTGGGACTCCTATATCGATGAGCTAAATCCTAACAAATCCGCCTTCTGGAAGTTATCTAAAATCCTTCGAAAGGACAAGAAACCCATACCTCCCCTACACGGAGTAAACGGGATTGTCCATACGGAAATCGACAAAGCCGAAGTCATGAAGGACGAACTAGAAAGGGCGTGTAGAAACAACGAAGACCCCGACGATGACATAGACTTTGAAGAAGAGGTAGAAAGAACAGCGAGAAGACTTAGAAGGAAAAAGGGCAGAATAGGTATTACACATACATCTCCCGAAGAAATAAAGGAACTTATAAAAATGACAAATGCCAAAAAAGCCCCAGGACCCGACAACATCACAAATAGGGCGCTGAAAAATCTACCAACAAAAGCTATTGTTTATATCACTAACATAATAAACAACATGCTAAAACTACGATATTTCCCAGATAGGTGGAAAGAGGCACACGTAATAATGATTGCAAAACCTGGTAAAAACGGCACATTTCCGAAAAATTACAGACCTATCAGCTTATTATCATCTATAAGCAAGATAGCGGAAAGAGTTATACTAAAAAGACTCAATAAAGAATCACAAATGCTAGGAACCATACCAGAGGCTCAATTCGGGTTCAGAAGCGAACACTCCTGTGAATTACAGGTACTACGACTTACAGAATTCATCACCAAAGGATTTAATAAAAAAATGTACACAGCTACAGCTTTTCTGGACGTCAGCAAAGCCTTCGACAGAGTCTGGCACCATGGACTCATCTATAAAATGAATGAATTTGGTTACAGTGAGGCGATGACATGCCTCCTTGCGTCATATCTTGCCAACAGAAGGTTCAGAGTTCGAATAGGGGCAACCCTATCCGAAGTCGGGACCCTGGAGGCGGGTGTGCCTCAGGGAGCGGTGCTGTCGCCGTACCTGTACACCATCTATACGGCCGACACGCCAAAAGAGCCAGGCTCTCTGTTGAGTCTTTACGCTGACGACACAGCAATAGCTGTTAGCTGGAGAAACCCGGATCATGCAGCTAATCATCTGCAAAGAGCACTAAACAGATTCCAAAAATGGTGCATAAAATGGAAAATAGCCCTAAATCCAGATAAAACACAGGCTGTAATGTTTAGTCACAGAAGAAGTGTACCAAATCGCGAAATTACAATCGAAAACACCCCAGTAGACTGGACCAACCAGGCTAAATACCTAGGGGTACATCTAGATAAGAAGCTAACGTTCACTGAGCACATCAATCAGCAAATACGCAAAGCCAAAGCGTTGAAAAGTCAGCTCTCAACACTTATTGGAAGGAAAAGTAAACTACGATTTAAAACCAAAATCAGGGTTGCGAATAGTATTATCCTGCCAGTCCTAACATATGCATCCGCTGCGTGGGGACACACCTGTAAAACAAACAGGAAAAAGATACAGACTACTCAAAATCAAATAGTCAGAGATGCCCTTAAGATACCAAGGTACGTACCCTTGAGATATGTATATAGAGACTCAGGACAAACAAGAATCCTACGCACGCTAGACGAGAGAGCATATGAAATTTTTAACGGACTAAGAAACCACCCCAGCAGAATGTTAAGAGAGCTGACTAACTACAATGAAAACACAAGGACGGTACACAGAAGACCAAAACAACAGATAGCTCGATATAGGGAGAACCCGAACGAATAAATAAAGAATGAGATGGTTGCAAGAAGAACGAACAAAGAAATGCAGTCAATCAGAAAACACACCAAAAAAAACTCTGGCGAGAGGGTACGCTTTTCTTTTTTAGGTTTTTAGGTTTTTAGGTAATTATAAGTCCAATATACACCGGGGTGTGTGAGAGCATTATACACTTGGGAATGCATACCCCAATACACGCACACAAATAGGATTAAGGAAAAAAGGAAAGAATTGTTGCCCAGGCATTTTATAGTCCCGACGCCACAAGGAAGTCCACAAAAAAAAAAAAAAAAAAAGTGTTTTCTGATTAAATAACGTAAATTCATATTGATACATTCATACTTTTCATTAAACCGTTTAACGTAAATTTACCTTATATAGCAAATATAGAAGGGGCCCGCCAGGCCTTCTATATACCGCTCCGCGGACTAGGCCCTTAAGGCAGATCGAAATGAAAGATCTACTCGCGAAATCCGAGCACTGAGGTCATGTGCGGCATGCATGCGCTTGGTGGCCGGACCCCTCTCGGGTGCTCAGCCGGCGAGGAGAACAAAATTTATTTTGCCAAATCGGCGGCTGAGTGACCGAGCACACACTCTTTTCCGGACATAGAGTCGTCAGCTCAGGCTGATGGCTCTATGGTCGGAACACACGCTCTTTTTTCTTTTTTTAGGGACTCAAGTCCCGACGTAAAGCTAGAGTAAAATCAATTGAGTCAGTAAAGTAAATAGGGAGAAAAGCCTAGATGTGGCTACCCCTACAGTTAGGTGGCATAACCACATTCACTAAAAACCGAGGATGTCCTATTACCCAGGGCATCTTAAGTAAATTTCAGATCATAAGCCTCCTCACGTAAGTCACACGATGAGGAGGGGTGGTGGAAAAGCCTGGGGGTCAGATAGGTACCACTTCGACTAGCGAGGTGTGACCGGTTTGATCTTCGGACATGTGGATCCCATTCTTACATTGGTATACACATGTTCCTAGGGGCAGGGTTGATCACTGCGTGTGTGTGTGTACTAAGGTTTCTCAGGACATTCTCAAGTTGTTATCCTTGGGCCCCAAATTTGGCTTACAGCCAACTTTCAGAGATTATTCTGTTAGTAGAATTTTAGCAGATGTGGAAAATATTTTGTCACATGCCGACAATTCTGACCTTTTATCTCTTAGGTCTTCTTCCAATAATATTCTGTTGAACTATTCTAATCGCCATAGACAACCCATATCGGAGTTAGATAAGATTTACAGGGAGACGGTATCGTTTTTAAAAACTCACCCTAATCTTCTCGTTCTTACAAGTGATAAAGGGAATGCCACTGTCCTCATGGATAGAGATCAATATCTTAACCTTAGTCAATCGTTGTTAGATGATGATAGATACTATCAACCTCTTTCTACCAACCCTTGCTCTAAATTTACAAATAAAATAAATAAATTCATTACACACTTAAAAAATATAAAGATCATAGATCAACCACTTGCAAAATTTTTACATAATTATGATGGATATGCTCCCAGATTTTATTGTCTACCTAACATACATAAGCCCACATTGAGCATGAGGCCAATTGTTTCCTCAATTAATTCACCAAACACTAATATTGCTAAATTTTTAACTGACATCTTATCTAAATCTTATAATTATAATAACAACTTTAATACTGTTGATTCTTTTCATTTTAGTGAATTTATTAATAACTTTGAACTTCCACAAGGCTACATTTTAGTGAGTTTTGATGTGGTATCTCTTTTCACTAACTTACCTCTTTCTAGCGTTATTACCTCCTTAAGAAATCACTGGAACTCCATCCAACCTAACTGTCCTGTATCCTGGGATGTATTTGCAGAACTTTTACAATTAATATTTGACACTAATTTTTTGGTCTTCAACGACAAATATTACCTTCAAATTTTTGGGACACCTATGGGTTCCTCAATCTCTCCCATCCTGGTTAATTATGTACTGGATGATTTAGTATCTGACCGTTTGGGTCTTTTAAATTTTCAAATCCCTTTTATTAAACGGTATGTTGATGACTTATTACTAGCCTTACCTCCAGACAAGATTCAGGCCACCTTGTCTTTATTCAATGATTTTGATCCTCACTTACAGTTCACTGTTGAACCGGAGGAGTCCAACACAAATAGTATTCCCTTCTTAGACATGCGTGTCATTAGAATGGGAGATAACACCCTTACTACAAGTTGGTACAGGAAACCAATGGCCTCTAATAGGTTTCTCAACTACCACTCTTGTCATCCCTTTAAATACAAATTAAACCTTATTAAAGCTTTAAGCTGCAGGCTAAATAGACTGACACATCCGATTAATCGAAGGGAATCCCTACAATTACTTAAGAATATTCTGATTGAGAATTCCTATCCATCCTCCCTTATTAATAAATACCTTTTAGTTCAAAGCTATGGTTCTTCTTTAAATGACATACCCAATGGTGACCAACTTAGAATAATATCAAATAATTCAATTAACAACACTATTCTGCCAAAGAATGTACTTGGGAATCCAACTACCCATTACTCATCGTTACCTTATTTTCCTCAAGTTACTGAGAAACTCGTTAAACTGTATAAACATAACAACGTACCGGTTAAAATTGCTATTAAGAATGGTAAGACTGTCAGGAATTTGTTTTCTAAAACTAAAACACCTCTGTCCCTTCTGGAACAAGTTAATGTAATATATCATATACCTTGTGCTGAGTGTGACTCTTGTTACATCGGTCAGACAGGGAGATCACTGAGAGGACGTCTTACGACACACCGCAGTGATATTAATTTATCTAAACATACTTGTGCTCTTGCCCAACATGCTATTAGCACTAAGCACGAAGTAAACTTTATTGAAGTTAAAATTCTTGGCACTGAACGTAATCTCGTTAAAAGACAGTTTTTAGAAATGTGTTCAATTTTAAAACACCCTAATACGCTTAATAAGAGAACCGACATAAGTAATTTGAGCCAAATTTACCATGAATTAATTTTGCAGAATTAGGCCTGATATGTTGTTTACTCAAACTTTGTCCCATAATGGGTTTTTTCTTATCATATTTTCATATAATAAATTTAAATAAGAATAAAATAAAATAAATTATTCTTTCTTAAACTTAGATTTATCAACTTACATTTTATTAACTATTTGTCAATATCACTTTTACATAATTAAGTAATTGTTCTTTTTTATGAACTTGGTTGTTAAAATTTTAAACTGAAATTTGATTCATAGAATCTTTTTCATTACGGTCCGAAATGATTTAAACCTTTGGACTGTGGAAGTTGTATTAATCTTCACCTGTTGGCTGGCTAACCAGTGACGTCATATTATAATATATGATATTTTGTTTGACTTTCATACTTTGTTCTTTGTTGACAAATCAATCACTGTAGGATGAATGGTGATCTTAACCACCTTTTCCTTTCATTGTTTGATTTCTTAACGAGAAGTGGTCAACCAAATTTATAACTTTTTTTGAATACACCGCCCTATTACATAGAGGTTGGTATTTCGCCATGCTGTTCTTGTCACTCTGACCTCAAGGCCATCTTTATTCACGTGTTTGCGTGGGTGTTAAACCTGAATATTCATTTATCGGTGAGACTCAGTAAGCTCAAGACTGGTAACTTCATTCTATCTTTATACTAAATTAATTTAAATAACTTATAATGTTACCTAAAGTTAAATTTAAAATCTAATTGATTTAATAAATTGTTGGAAGTGCTGTCTCATGATCTTTCTAGTTCTTTACACTTTAAAATAAATCCCAATGTTTTTTACTTAAGTTTTTATACTAACTTTTTTATATACATGTATGTTTATCACATGTTCTTTTGCTGTGCTAATTTTGTTAAATTGCAAACTATACCAAGTTTCAATTAATTGATTTATACAACTTTACTCTAAATGTCCAGTTTCGTAAGCTTTTTCATATTTTTAACATCTTTGACTGCTACATGTCTTTGTAAGGTAATACACTTTTATTGTAACTTCTCTATGGATGTTTGGTTTTATATTGTTCTTTTTAGATGAACTGATGATGCTTTCTGAGCAGAAAGCGAAACGTCTTCAATAAATAGATGAAGTAGCCACCTTCTTTGTCTTTTATTTCTCCACTTTGACAGATAAACCCACCACTCTTCGAGTGTACCTTAGTTTATTTTGAATTGACGGTCGTACTCCTTGTCTCGATATATATATATATATATATATATATATATATATATATATATATATATATATATATATATATATATATATATATATATATATATGTTCGGGTAAATTTCCGCGGTCAGATGAATGAAAATGAAAAGTTCTCGGGAAGAACCGCGTTGAGAATTGAAAACTCGACGTTTCGGCACCCATTTTGGAGACATTATCAAGAGTGATACGGTTACGTTCGAGTTCGGGGTCTCAATCTGCCTACTCCCCTCACTCGTGACGTACTAGTATCTCGTTCTGTATAAATACAAGAACCGTCAAACGGCACTGAGGTCTCAATCTACCTACTCCTCAATGTCGAGTGACGGCCATTCTTACCCTGTGTGGCTGCTTTTATACTCTCAGTATGCGCGGGAACGGTATGCGCTGATGTGGTCTGAGCTGACGTGGCCTGAGCGGTGTGGGCGGGAGGTCGCTGAAGCAGGGGTCGCCATGTTGCCATAGGACAGACAAACCGACGAATCCATAACCGTATTTACGAACATACTATATCAGTTAAACATTCCGATACTACTTCAGCCTTAGCCCAACATCCTATTGAGACAGGCCACAAAATAGATTTCAAAAAAGCAAAAACCATCTCCCCCATCCGCTTCTTAAAATCAAGAATCATCCGTGAACCTATCGAAATTGAAAAACGGCCTAACAGCTTAAATACGCGCGATGACGCTAAACGACTACCGACAACATGGCGACCCCTGCTTCAGCGGCCTCCCGTTTACACCGCTCAGGCCACGTCAGCTCAGACCACGTCAGCGCATACCGTTCCCGCGCATACTGAGCGTATAAAAGCTGCCACTGTCCTCCGGAGGCGTGTCAGCCGGGAGCTGACAGCCGTGCCGGACGCATCAAGGAATTTGAATATTGGTCAAAATACTTGGGAATTCCAAAATTGGGAAATTCTACTTTTGCTATGTATAACAAAGGATTTGTTTTGCATAAAAGCAGGTAGATTTTCTCTCATCAGTCAGTCGAGCTTGCCTCTTCTACTGTAGACCTAGTCGGTGCTATTATTGTTCCTACTAAGTTATTGTTTTATTTTCCGATTTCCTATATACCATTTTTTATTTTAGCATTATTGTATATTCAGACCTTTTCAGGTTAGAATATTACATTGATCTATATTTGTTCATGTACTGATTGTTTGATATTTTGATTATTTTGATTGTTTATTTTTCTTGTATTTTGTGTCTAAGTTGTTCTTCCGTAAGTTAAGAACACTTAGAAATATTTATCTTGCTTTTCCTATTTTATATTTTGATTTGTACTTTGTCTAAATAGTTCTTTCCGGTAAGTCAAAGAACTCTTAGAAATATTTGACTTGTTATTTTAATTGTGCGTCTTAGCCGTTCTTTTCCGGTAAGTCAAAAGAACAGTTAGAAATATTTTCATAATCATTGTTGCATTATTATTTCCGATATTTTATCTAAGATATTTTCTTTCTTAAGTTAAGAAAATACTTAATACATTTGTTTCTTTCATTTTCTATTTTATGCTAAGTTGTTTCTTCCGTAAGTCAAGAAACACTTAGCAATATTTTCACATCTTTTCTATATTTGATTTTTCTTATTTTCTATTATAAGTCGTTTCTTCTGTAAGTCAAGAAACACTTATAAATATTTGTGCACAAATTTTACTATATTTGATTCTCTTGTTTATTTTCTGTTCTAAGTTGTTTCTTCCGTAAGTCAAGAAACACTTAGACATATTTCTATAATCTGTTTCATTTTTGCATTTCTCGTTTTTAATTTTGAGTATTTTATTTTTCCACTCTAAGTCGTTTCTTCCGTAAGTCAAGAAACACTTAGAAACATTTTTCTTTGCATTATATTTTTATACCATTTAATTTACTTGTTTACTAAGTTATTCCTTCCGTAAGTCAAGAAATACTTAGATCCGTTTTACCTGTCTGTTTTCCATTTTTGCTCTGTTACTTTGTAACTGTTCCTAGGAACTGTTACCTATAACAGATATTTGTCACTGGAACTGTTATTTATAACAGCGGTGGTATTTAACCTTTCTACCAGCGAGAAACCAAAGATGGTGAATACCCGATCCAAATCCGGGGATAGGAAGAAGCCCGAAGAGCCGGCGATGGGTCCGACAGGCCCAAGTGCCCCCTCTCGGCAACACCACACAGGGTAAGACCAGCCGTCACTCAACACTGAGGAGTAGGCAGATTGAGACCTCAGTGCCGTTTGACGGTTCTAGTATTTATACAGAACGAGATACTGGTACGTCACGAGTGAGGGGAGTAGGCAGATTGAGACCCCGAATTCGAACGGAAATGTATCACTCTTGATAATGTCTCCAAAATGGGTGCCGAAACGTCGAGTTTTCAATTCTCAACGCGGTTCTTCCCGAGAACTTTTCATTTTCATTCATCTGACCGCGGAAATTTACCCGAACATATATATATATATATATATATATATATATATATATATATATATATATATATATATATATATATATATATATATATATATATATATATATATATATATATATATCTACGGCATAAAGTGGACTCCGCCCATGTTAAAATTCAGGTTCAATCGAGCTCCGTGGTCAAGTGGGTACCGATATACGGAGCTCACTTGACCATTCCATAATATTGGTTCTGTCGATTCAATATCATGTAGAGTTTAATAATTTATAAAAAATTTTTGGAGCCCGTAAATACCCCTGTATCATAAATGTATATCGTTTAGTTCACGTGTATATATTATAGGGGTCGTACAGATCTTCTTCAATGTATATTTGAACCATACGTTTATCGGTTTAAGTAAGCTCTGAGAGTTTGGCAACTGTGTGATTATACTGTATATTTTCAACACATATCCCGAGCGGTTCATATGGGCTCCTTATTTTTATCTACTGTTCGTAGACAGTGTAATGTCATACGCATTACACTGAGTAACAAAGGATATCTTATTACCTGGTATAACTACGTACTAAGAGGTAACTGGTTCTTTAAAAACAGGTATATAGATACAAAAGGATTTGGGCTTATTATTTAATGGAATGTTCGCTTGCATAGGAAATTTTATTTTTTCTGCATTTTTAAAAATATTTTTTTATTTAATATAATTTTATTAGTTAAATGCCGAACTCGATGTTTTTTTTTTTAATTACAGAAATTTCGTAATATATTTTGTTTGCGTGAGTATGTCTTTGTACGTTTTATGTAAGCATCCGATTAATAAAAACTACTTTTATTTCATCCAATCTTCTGCGATATTTTGTATAAAGGTTTTTTATTATTTTAGTTCTGGTCTTATTTGTGTACTATATATGATATCTCGATAAAAGGTTATCTCAAAATAAATATGGTTAGGAGCTACAATAGATATTTTTGTGTTAAAATGGGTAGTAGTGTGCACAAAAAGAAAGAATTAGTCTAACAAGGTATATTTGGCAGCAGATGCATATTTATAGTGCAAGCGTCTATGTTTTAAGGGCGGAAGGACGTGCACCTCATTTTTAGCTGACAAGCATGCGAAAAATATTATTTCTGGTCCTCAATTTACCTTTTAGTTTTAAACAATGATCTGTAACTAACCCCGTGCAATACAAATTATTTTCAAGGAATTTATAGGAAGTCTACGTTCAACAATTTCATGACATTATTGGATGTTCAGTTTTGTGAAAGTGTCTATGTTAGGGAGATTAAAGGAGCACACACGAGTTTTTCAGGGATTTTGGCTGAAAATTGATTCATAGTTTATTTTTATTGTGTAATAATAGATGTATCGTCTATATAATAGAAGTTCTAGTATCTACCGGTATGGATCGTTTGTTTGTATAAATGTTATACAGTGTAGGTGCCTTTATGCTACCCCAAGCGAGACCGTCCTTCATCTGCTATTCTTATCATTGAGTGATACAAAAAATATTCTATTGTGTAGGCATACGCAGACAATATAAGTAAGTTTGTTATCTAAGGGGATATCATATAGTTTTTGGAGAAATATTCTGTAATTTAAGGTGTCGTAAGCGGCATTTAGATTGAAAAATACCACCGCTGATACCCGATATTTTTCGTACCCGTCTTTGATTTAGTATTTGTGATGTACATGATCTTCCCTGTCTACAGCCACTTTTGTCTTTTAATTTAAGTTTTTCTTCTAATATCGGTGATATCATATTTACGATATTGTGCAAAAGTATTTTGAATAGCTGACAAAATAAACATATTAGCCGATAGTTTTTGTGGTCGTTGGAGTGTTTGCCAGGCTTAAGCAAGGTAACAACTTTGGCTTGTCTCTATACTTTGGGTATCTCCTAATTTGAATACAGTTGTTCATCATCTGGATAATTCATTGTAGTGTTTTTGGTCCAGATTTCGTAATAAGCTTTTTGCTCAGATCCTCAAGGTCGGTAGTTGTGTTATTTTCCATTAAATATGTAGATGGTGGATCCAAGCTCCACATCGTTAAAAGGTTCTCTCAGCTGACTGGTTTTGTCCTTTCTTACTTTCCGACAAAAATAGTATGTCTATATCTATAATGTGGTTTTCAGCGATCAGCTATATACCAAATACCCTAGGTTAGTCCCTATATGTGTTTCCTCTACTAGAAATTAGTCAGATTCGTGTTAACTCATATGTCTGATAAATTTAAGTAAAGTAAAGTTTCTTGATTTTTAGATATACCCTTAACAGTTATAGACATATGTTATTAGAATAGTTGGTCCTAAAAAGGACCAATTTGACAAAATCATATTAAAGGGGTGACTGAAGAATTAGCTGATTAATTAATTAATCATTACCCGGGGTATGACCGATTGCGGTGGTCTTATTAGTACTCCAATCTTCCTTAAGGCTCGTTCTTTAAACCCCATAAGTAATGCGTAATCTTTTTATTAAAAATTTAAATTTTACATGCCGTGTATTACTTTTTGACGATATGTCGAATCAGATTTGTATAGTAATCATTTTAGGTTCTAAAGAGCCTCTTTGTGGAAAATAAATAAGTTTGTAATATCGGTCGCAACTCATATATAGATAATAAAAAAATATACAATTAAAATAAGTGTAAATAATTTCAACTACATACATCGGCGCCACTGTTCAGGTGATGGGTTTATCACAGATATCAAAGTTTACATTTTAATTCAATGTTCTATTTACGTATCTTCAATATTAAAAAAGTAGAAAAAGACATGTTTATGCTTTTATTTTTTTAAATCTATTCTGTTTTCTTTCTAGAGTTCCGTCTTTTTTGAACGACCTGTGTTCTTTTTTCAATTAGGCACTTGTACAAAGCTATGACAAATACTCCTCTATGTCCTCTGCTATTCTATATTAATATGACATTCATTATTTTCTCTAAACACTCTGTCCTCTGCTATTCTACATTAATATGACTGATTTATGTTATCTTTCTTGCAACTATTTTAATGTTTATCCTGTGTATCTTCTTCTTCTTCTACTTTTTCTTTATATATAGACTTTGTCTGTTTTTCAATGTGCCTCCAGTAAGTTGCCTTTCCATCGTTTTCGTGGTCTTCCTACTGATCGTCTTCCTATGGGTTAATCGTCTCTTGCCGTCTTTATTGTTTTATTTGTTGTTTTTCTTCCATTTGGTATCCTTTTTTAGTTCTTACTTTTTTATTATTTCATCCATAATCAGGTTGAATAATAGGGGACTCAGGGAATATTCCTGTCTCATCCCATTGTCAGCTTCAATAGGGTCGGTTAGTTCTTCTTCTACTTTTACTTTAATTGTGTTGTTTTGGTATATATTCTCGATCGTTTTGATTTTTCCTAGAGGTATCTCTCTTGCGTACAATAAGTGGATAACGTTTTTTAATTTGTGTATCTTCTGTATATCAATATTTCTTCTGTGTATTAAAAGTTAAACTTTGGTTATTATTTCTTAAGATTCTCTTAACGTGTTTATTAATTGTCTTGTTTCATGTGTATCAAGATATGTGTATCATGATAGATTTTAATGCATATTTCATTTAATGTAATTAAAGTCTCTTTGCGTTTGCCAATTACTATCTCACTTCCTCAGTGATAAGTCTTTTTTTCCTCATCAATAACCTTATCCTCGCGCGATACAGCTATTTTAACCCTCTATAGCCCTGTGTGTACTCAAGGCAACAAAGAAGTTTTTGATGCAGAAAACTTTTTTAAAACAATTTACGACTCTAAGATGCCCTCTGTTAATTTCAGGCAACATTTGGTTAGTAGAGAAAATATGGGAATTTCAAATAAAAGATGGCGGCCAGTTGGATGGCTGGTATGTGGCGTTGAGGCCGTAGAAGTAGCCTCTGGGGATGTAGGGGGTGATGTACAAGAAATATAAGTATGAAAGAAGTACACCCTATCGTGATAGGGTTGAAAAAAAGGGTGAGAAGTAGAAAATACGCAATATTGTTGTAATAATATTGTTGGAATGAATAATTTGCTGACAGAGTTGGTTAGGTGGCGTTGGGGCCTGTGTAGATGTACAAGAAAGCCTCCCCTGACGTCAGAGGGGGTGTGTGTTCGAAATGGTAAAGAAGAAGCGGTGAAAAGATGAGTAAAGGAAATTTTATGGTGTTATGTAGATATTTAGTAACAAAATATGATAAATGGGGAAATTAGGCAATGCAGATACGTCGTATATATTGGTCATTAGCAAGCTAAAAAGCAACGATTTAATTTTTTAGTATTAAATAAAATTTAATTTTATTCATATAAAGAAACGAATTTTTGCAATTTAAACCATCAACTAGATACGCCCACTTTCTGATAACGCGTAAAAGTATATACAGTTTTAGAATTAAGAGAAAATGATAATTTCATTTTATTCGAACGAATGTTTTGTAATTTAAAACCATCAACTGAATACACCCATAGTCCAATGGTGTGTATTTGCAAATTACTAGTTAAAAGGGGCGTAAAATTCACAAGGGATTTCCGAATTAGCTGCTATTTAAGCAAAAATCGCGGATTGCCATTTCATAGAGTTTCCGTCATTGTGAGTGTGATCAATACAACTAAAAAGTAAGTATATATTTTTTTATTTAAATATTTGCTACTTGTGTTCAGAAGTCTTTTGTCTTCTTCTTTTATGTTTAATATTATAATTTTACCTTAAAGGCCTGAAATCTACCCAACAACATAGCATTTTCTGGTAAATGCTTTTTTTCAAACCTTCTTGTGTATGTTCTTAAGTTATGAGTTTCGTTTGAGTCCTGGTCCTCGTCTACCTGCTATTACAAGCTGTAGAAACTCGTAGGTAATGCTTGAGTCCTGGTCCACGTCTTTTGTCTTCTTCTTTTATGTTTAATCTTATAATTTTTTCCTTAAAGACCTGAGATCTACACAATAGCATAGCATTTGCTGGTAAATGCTTTTTTTCCAATCTTCTTGTGCATATTCTTAAGTTACGAGTTTCGTTTGAGTCCTGGTCCACGTTTATTACATATTCTTAAGTAATGAGTTTCGTTTGAGTCCTGGTCCACGTCTACCTGCTTTTACAAGCTGTAAAAACTCGTAGGTAATGCTTGAGCCTGGTCCACGTCTTTCATCTTCTTCTTTTATGTTTAATTTAATAATTTTACCTTAAAGACCTGAAATCTACACAATAGCATAGCATTTGCTGGTAAATGCTTTTTTTTTCAGACCTTCTTGTGTATATTCTTAAGTTACGAGTTTCGTTTGAATCTTGGTCCACGTTTATTACATATTCTTAAGTTATGAGTTTCGTTTGAGTCCTGGTCCACGTCTACCTGCTTTTACAAGTAGGTAATGCTTGAGCCTGGTCCACGTCTTTCATCTTCTTCTTTTATGTTTAATTTAATAATTTTACCTTAAAGACCTGAAATCTACACAATAGCATAGCATTTGCTGGTAAATGCTTTTTTTCAGACCTTCTTGTGTATATTCTTAAGTTACGAGTTTCGTTTGAGTCCTGGTCCACGTTTATTACATATTCTTAAGTAATGAGTTTCGTTTGAGTCCTGGTCCACGTCTACCTGCTATTACAAGCTGTAGAAACTCGTAGGTAATGCATTCTATTGTATAACTATGATTTTGTAGTTTCTTCTTTTTCATCATCATATTAATGTTTTGTCATATTTTATGTTTTACTGTTACGATTTTACTTTAAAGACTTGAAATCTACACAATAGCATAGTATTTGCTGGTAAATGTTTTTTTATTATTTTAAGCCTTCTTGTGTATATTCTTAAGTTATGAGTTTTGTTTGCATCCTGGTCCACGTTAATCTTCTATTATAAGCTGTAGAAACTTGTACGTATATAACTATGAGTTTGTAGTTTCTGCAGTTATGAGTTTCGTTTGAGTCCTGGTCCACGTCTACCTGCTTTTACAAGTAGGTAACGCTTGAGCCTGGTCCACGTCTTTCATCTTCTTCTTTTATGTTTAATTTAATAATTTTACCTTAAAGACCTGAAATCTACACAATAGCATAGCATTTGCTGGTAAATGCTTTTTTTCAGACCTTCTTGTGTATATTCTTAAGTTACGAGTTTCGTTTGAGTCCTGGTCCACGTTTATTACATATTCTTAAGTAATGAGTTTCGTTTGAGTCCTGGTCCACGTCTACCTGCTATTACAAGCTGTAGAAACTCGTAGGTAATGCATTCTATTGTATAACTATGATTTTGTAGTTTCTTCTTTTTCATCATCATATTAATGTTTTGTCATATTTTATGTTTTACTGTTACGATTTTACTTTAAAGACTTGAAATCTACACAATAGCATAGTATTTGCTGGTAAATGTTTTTTTATTATTTTAAGCCTTCTTGTGTATATTCTTAAGTTATGAGTTTTGTTTGCATCCTGGTCCACGTTAATCTTCTATTATAAGCTGTAGAAATTTGTACGTATATAACTATGAGTTTGTAGTTTCTGCTTGTTTGCCATTTTATTGTTTTATATTCTTTTAAGTTTTACTGTTAGAATTTTAAGTTAGTTTTAGCTTTTTATCATCTTTTATGTTTTTACTGTTGCAATTTTACCTCAGACCTGCAAGAGACACAGTAGCGTGGTATTTGTTGGTTTTTTGTGTACATTCTTAAGTTATGAGTGTCGTTTGTGTCCTAGTCCACGTCTACCTTGTATTACGAGCTGTAAAACTCGTATGTAATGTATCCTATTATATATAGCTATGATTTTGTAGCCTCGACCTAGATTTTTTATCTTGTTATTGTCTTTTTTCTTTTTTTTAATGATAGAATCTACACTGTAGCAAATAAACTTATATTTAAAATTATTTCAGATGGATTTAAACAAACTTAACAAAGTTTCTGTTATCCAGAAGGAGGCAAAGCCGATTAGAAAGCTGCAGCAATTGCAAGTTGACAAACCATTTAAAATAGTAAATTCTAAAATTGTCACCACAACATTTGGACAAACGGTGCTATTAGAACTAGAGGAAACTGTGGTGTTCCTACCGAAGCGGGTTACCGAGGACTACATCCCCTATATAGAACAGTTTAAGACTGAAAAGTACGCTGTCGTCTTCAGAGGCCTGGTGAGCACGGGCAAACCAAATCCAGCAGCGTCATTTGAAATAATTGAAATTTAAGAAAAAAAGAAAACTGTAAGTAGATTTTTTATATTCCAAATTTTGAAAAATGAATTCTGAGGAAATTACTATACTTAGTAGTGAGATAATTAAAAAATTTGATGAAGCTGAAAAACTACTTTTTTTAAAAAAGCGTTGTTCAGATAGAGAAAGAAAAAATTATATAAAGCAAGTTAAAAAACATATATGTTTATGCAATTTAGCTATTAAGGATGGTGATTTAAGTATAGGGACGCTACGAAAACTTCAAACTAATGTAGGGATCCTTAAAAGATTTCTAATTATACTTCAAAATTTAAATTCTGTTGCAGGTGGTGGGTTAAATATTAGACGTAAAAGTAAAGCAAAAGTTGTTTGGAGAAATATAGTATCAATTTTTCAAAGTAGAGTACAAACAGGAATAATTATTAATAAAGAGCATAAAGATATTTTACAGTTTTTTGCTGATGCTTTTAAACTATTTAAAAAAAAAATTGAATTCAACTTAAAAACAATGGGCATACTAAAGGTAAATACTACATTTTGTGGGGAATTTATCAAAAAAGCTGAAGATGTGGAAATTTTAGAAAGAAAATATTTTCAAACTAAAAATGAAATTATTGATGTGATTACCGATTTAAGTTATTGGTTTGAAGTTTTTGTTAAAGATGTTGTTTTGAACGATTTATCTGAATTTGCGGAATCTCAAAGTGGTTGGGCACTGAATAAAATTATATCTTTAGAAATAAACATTAATAAATTTGAAATGGCTAAAGGAGCCTCATCGTATATTCAATTGCATCCGAAAGTTGCTAAAAAACGAGCTTGTATTAATGTTAAGAATAACGACTAGGCTTGTTTTGCTTGGGCTATTGTATCAGCATTATATTCAGTTAACGTAAACGCTAACCAAACTAATTCATACCCTCACTACACCAAAGTTCTTAATTTAAAAGGTCTTACATTTCCAGTAACTCTAAATCAAATTCCCCTCTTTGAAAAAAATAATGAAAATATTTCTGTTAACGTTTTCGAGCTAAATGTTAAAGACGAGCATTTCAACTTTTCAGTGCTTCCTGTAAGATTAACTAAACACAAACGAGAAAAACATGTCAATTTATTGATAGTTCAAAATAAATATTATTTTAATAATGAAGTGGACAACGTCGGACCATGGAGTGGTGGACGTGATGAAGATATAATACATTTTCACTATATTTGGATAAAAGATTTAGGTAAACTTGTCAAATCACAACTTTCTAAACACCATGGAAAAAAATTTATATGTGATAGATGTCTTAATTATTTTTATACAAAAGAAAAGTTGGATGCTCATACCATCTACTGTGAAAAGATAGATGACTGCAAAATAAGTTTCACCAAGGAACCATATGTTAAATTTAAAAATTTTGTTTACAAAGAAAAATTGCCGTTCCTAGTATATGCAGATTTTGAATCACTGCTCGTTCCTCTGCGCGTATCCCACCCAATACCATCAACTACATCAACGTATCCATATCAAAGACACACAGCGTACAGTGCTGGATTATATTTTAAGTGTAATTGTGACGATAATTTATCATTTTATAAAAGCCGTGTGGGTATGGATTGTATGTCATGGTTTTCACATGAAATTGATAACTTGGCTCAATTTATTTATTCAAAATTAATAGATATTCAACCCATGAACGTTGAAGTAAGTTTAAAAGATGCTACTGAGAGATGCCACATTTGCAATAGAAAATTTTTGGAAAAGGATCATATTGTAAAAGACCATTGTCATTTGACTGGCAATTTTAGAGGTTTTGCACATAGTGGGTGCAATTTAAATTATAAGAAATCATTTGTGGTTCCAATAGCCTTCCACAATATGAGTGGTTACGACTCACATTTCATAATAAAGGATTTAGCGAAAATGTACCACATTTCCATTTTACCCATCAACAAAGAAAAATATATTAGTTTCACAGTTTACCATAAAAAGACAAATATTAGTTTCCGTTTCATTGATACTTTTAGATTTATGGGGAGTTCATTAGATAGCCTAGTTTCAACTTTGAAGCCAGAAAATTTCGGAATTTTAAGAAAACAATTTCCAAATTTAGATGATGAAACGTTCAAGTTGTTAACTAAAAAAGGAGTGTTCTTTTATGATTATTTAGATAAAATTGAACGGTTGGATGAAACAAAGTTGCCAAATAAAGAAAAATTTTACAATAAACTGAACGATGAGCATATATCAGATTTAAATTATGCTCACGCTAAATTAGTTTGGGAGAAATTTAACATGAAAACTCTTTGGGATTACAGTAATTTATACATGAAGACAGATATACTTCTTTTGGCTGTAGTTTTCGAAACTTTTAGAGACACATGCTACAAGACATATGGGTTAGATCCAGGACACTATTATACCATCCCGGGTTTCACATGGGATGCAATGCTTAAGTATACAGGATGTCACTTGGAAACTATACAAGATGTTGATATGCTTTTATTCTATGAACGAGGTATACGTGGAGGTATCTCACAGTGTTGTAACCGTATGGGGGAGGCTAACAACAAATACATGATGAATTACGATCCAACTAAACCTTCTAAATATCTCATGTATCTTGATGTTAACAATTTATATGGTTGGGCGATGAGTGAACCACTCCCTTATGGAGGTTTCCATTGGGATGATACAAATATCGATGTTATGTCAATACCCGACGATGCAAAAGAGGGATACATTCTTGAAGTTGATCTCTCTTACCCAGAAAACTTACATGACCACCATAAAGATTTACCGTTTTGTGTAGAACATTGCAAACTTCCTGGTTCCAAACAATCTAAACTCTTGTCTACTCTGCACAATAAAACTAACTACGTTATTCACTACAGGAACCTAAAACAGGCTATATCACATGGATTAGTTCTTACTAGAATTCATAAGGTATTGAGATTTAAGCAGATGGCTTGGTTAAAAGGTTACATTGCTCTTAATACACAATTGAGGGCTCAAGCTAAAACAAGCTTTGAGAAAAACTTATACAAACTCATGAATAACGCTGTATTCGGAAAAACTATGGAAAACCAGAGGAAGCATAGGTTGGTGAAATTAGTCAATAAATGGCAGGGACGAATAGGTGCTCGAAATTTGATTGCTAGCCCGAAGTTTCATAGTCGCGTTATTTTCGATGAATCATTAATGGCAGTAGAATTAAAGAAAACTGAAATTATTTTCAATAAACCATTGTATGTTGGAATGACAATCTTAGAACTGTCTAAAATCTGCATATATGAATTTCATTATGACTATATGTTACAAAAATTCCCATTAAATCAAAATAAATTGCTTTATATTGATACTGATGGACTGATTTATGAAACTGAATGTAATGATATATACGAGGAAATGATTAAGACTGATATTCATAGATTTGATACAAGCGATTATCCTCCAAAGAATCCTTGGAATATTCCTTTAGTAAACAAAAAAGTGCCTGGTCTAATGAAAGATGAGAATAACTCAAAAATCATGACTCACTTCATAGGTCTTCGTTCAAAGCAATATACATATAAAGTGGCTGGAGAGAAAGATGTTAAAAAGTCAAAAGGGGTTAAGATGAATGTTGTAAAGACTAAAATTAACTTTGATGATTATTTAAATTGTTTGAAACATTTTCGTGAAACTGTCGAATCAAAATCACTTTTTTATGCAACACAGCGTTGTATACAATCCAAATTACATGAAGTTTACAGTATTGAGCAAACTAAAATAGCCTTAAACCCTTTTGATGATAAACGGTACTTACTGTCGAACACTTTTGATACTTTACCATGGGGTCACTATAGTATAACACATAGGTGAATTCATTTTTCAGATTTGGAGATGGAAAGTCTACAAAATTTATGTATAAGCACTATTATCAAAAACACACATGAAATTTCAAAATTTATTAGCAGATCGCCTTTACCATGGGTGTTAACGGAAAAAATAGTTCAACAATTTAGTAAAATTAAATGGACGCAAATTAAAACTAACCCCGTTCCTTATGAACCTTTTCAAGTTTGTGACTTTGAGAATCATGATCTAGAATTAAATATTTCACCAGCACTTCGTCAGGCAATTATAGATTGTGAGGATTTTGAATCTTTTGCACTTAATGATTACTATTGTTTATGGTTTAGGTATTATAAAATATCAAAATATAATTTGCTACTCTGTCGCCCATGTTACAGAGTATTTAAATTAATTTTCTCTGAAAAACAAAAATGTCTAAAAGCTGTATCTGATAATTTTCATGTTAGTTGCTTAGCGTCAGACTTGCATTTGATATTTAGAAAAAAATCATCCTGGTGTCAAAATGGTTTTTGTGAAGTACTCTTTGAACTAAAGGATAGATATGATTGTGAGGAGGATTTACACGGAAATCATAATCAAAGAGTAAGATTCTCCAACATTTAAGATGTTAATAAAATTTAACTTTTTGCTAAAGACGATCTGTATATTTGTATATCTGTAAAATGTAAATAATAAAAAACTTTCTTGTAAAATAATTATTTACTTTTTTTTTTTTTTTAGTTGTATTGATCATAACCACAAAAATGTTAACTCTATCAAAACGAATACGATTTTACGATTAACGAATAACGAACGAATAACGAACGAATAACGAATAAAAGACTTTTTTGTAAAATATTCTTTATTTTTATTTACCTTTTCCCAATACAAACTCCCATTTAGACATTAATTATTTATAATATAAATTTAGTTTAGCTAATAAGGATTTCAGTTGTTTTATTAATCCATTATCTGGACAAGGGAACCCTAACATATTCCAATTAAAAGTACCTTTTTCAATGACACTTCTTGTAAATTCATTAAACTTGTAATAAATGTTTTGCTTTAAGAAATATATATGCCCATCAATATAATTAAATGCTGATGTAATATCATTTGGTATTCCTGGAAAAATGTCACTAATACGTCCTCTTGAGATAACGCCTTTATCATTAAATTCAATAAATGAGCCATCAAAACAAACAAATTTTTTTCCTGAATTTGTTTGAAATAAACCGGTAATACTTCTTGCGTTATTTACTTCAGGTACCATGTTATCTGTATGTATTCTTAAGCTAGGAAATGCTGCTGCGTATATACGATTCCTACTTACACCAATTAAATCTCCATTGGTACTTTGAAAAACATGTGTTACGTTCGTAATTCCCCTTGGCAAATATCTTATAAATTGTTCAGCATTGGCGGGTATCTTTTCATTATTTAAGTCATATTTCCATATCAGATCCTTACTTACTATATACATTCGGTATGTTGGAAATGATGGAGCGTATGCTAAAAATATTAAATCTGGGTATTCTAATTCACATACATTCGTTATGGCATTTTGCATCGATTTATTACTCCTAGCTATTGTGGTTGCCTTACTCCTAGATCTTTCTGTTGTGGTTGTCTTTAAAGTTGGTGAACTGACCCTAGTAACAACAGGTTGAGTTGGAATAGATGCAGATTTAGTTTTAGGTCCATATAACTCTTCTAAGCCCATTTTATCATCTTCAGATATGTTGGTAGGTAAAGCTTGATAAAACGGATACATTACAGCTTTCCTATCGCTACTATGCGATAAACCTAAAGCGTGACCAACTTCATGAAGAAGGACAGCAAAGAAATTTGTTCGACCCTCCGCTGTAGAATTCAAACTGAAATCCCATGTTAGATTGCTATTCATATGAATTTCTATGCATCCAGTTACTGGTGGAAAATAAGAATGTGCCAATACACCACTTGTAAATGTATAAGGACATGCGCTGTTACCCTGACAATTATATCGAAAATAGTGCTGCTTTGGAACGACTGTTATAGTTATATCCGGATTTGGATTTGGGACTTGCAGATAAGTAAACTTAAATTTTGATGCTTCTTCCCATATTTTAAATACTCTTTTAGCGACTTCCAAAGCTGTAGGAGTAAATTGGGGAAAATACCATTTTATATCAAATTTTTTCCATGCTGATTTTACAGCGTACGCATTGTCTCCTTGTGTACATCTTGGTTTCTGCATTAACTCCACAGTTTCTCTATTTAATTTTCCATCCACAGGTAAATTATATTTTTCTTGAAACTTTTGCAGTATTTCAGCAATATCAGTGTGTGCAGTTTCACTTGTGGTGATATAACCATATTGTTCTAACCATGACACCGCATTTGTCTCGTTAAAATTTTCACCTAAGCAAAAACTTACGATGCCAGTTACGATGAGCAGAACAACTTTATTGGTTTGCATCTCGAATGATACTGATTCAAATAAAAAGAATCAGTTTAATACAAGTAAAAGTTGACACTCTTTGACCCCACCAACTTGACTAATCTTATTTTTAATTTTAAATAAATAAAACAATAGATACATATTTTACAAGCTTTATTAAATTCTTTCAAGATCATTAGCGATCCTATGTTTACAGAAAAATATAAGTTGTCCTAACGCCACATGTTGTAAAGTATATCCTTCACGTGCAAATCTATACAACTTTTGAATGGCGTCAAAACACGTATAATTTTGATTACTAAAACTATCTCGAACAATATTAAGCGTATTATAATAAAAATTTGGAAATTTAATAGTCTCTAACATTGTCACATATGGTGTTAAAAGTTCGTTGTTTGCTTCTAAAAGGGTGTTCACTTGCATTTCTGAGAGACAAAAGTTAATGTCATGCTTGGTTATTTCGAGGAATTTGATGTTGTCGTAGATTATTTGTCGAATTCTGCAATAGTCACCGCACTGAATTTCAGCAGGATCATCAGAAACGGTTACGTTCTCATAGAAAAAACTATTCTCATTGAGTTGGGTAATTAATTGTTCCCATTCATATGTACTGAAAGATATTTTCTGCCATGGTGATTTCCACATAATTATCGCAGGAGTGTATGTTCTGGCTGGACTTAGACCACATCCAATTTGGTATGATTCATTTAAAAACTGTGTGTACAGCAGGTAATGGGTCTCGTTCTTGGCCGCTTCTTCGTACTTCTCTAGGAGTACATCCAGCTCACGGTCATAGCCTTCAAATACGATTGATGTTTCGGATGATGGTGAAAGGGTGACATCATACTCGCTGCCGCTTGAGTATCCAGTATCTTGGGAATACATTTTGACTAGCTAACTGACTGCAACAAACTGAGAAAAGAAAAACGTGTTTCTACGTGTTTATCCTCAATTTTTCATACTTCTGTTCCCCCACCTTTTAGATGACGGCGTCATTATCAATCCAACTATTATATTTTGCATCAAGGCCAAGCCATTTGACGTACATTTTTTTATCTTTGCGACGTAAAACTTTTTCAACTAAGTAAATATCAGGATTGGCTGTTTTCTGTAATTCTTCATTGTAAAAGGCTCCTTTTATAGGTATGCCTTGCATGTCTTCGAGCATGTATGTTGCAGGGTTGGTAATATTAATTTTAGTAACTTTGAATAATTCTGTTGTCCAACTTGGAACGTACCCCTTGTCGAATAACATTTTGGTTTTGCTGATGCGTACAATGTCACCAACTTTAAATTTTCGTGGACCTGCGATTTTTAAATACCTAAACTTGTTATTTAAAATCTTCTTTTCATTGGATTTGTTCACTTGTGATGGTTTATATCCCGTTTTTGAATGCTTTGTATTGTTGTATTCAGACGTAACTTTGGGTAATATGTCAATCCACTTGTATGTACCGTGTAAGCTGAAATACTTGTATAGTTTGGATTTCAACGTTCTAATGACGCGTTCAGCTATGGCTGCTTTCATGGTAGTGAAAACAGAGTAGTGATTTATTTTATGTTTTTTCATTAAATTTTGAAACTTGTTGTTGTAAAATTCAGTTCCCTGATCCGACTGCAGATTTTTCGGTGTTCGTTTACTGTGTTTGAGTATATCCGAAAATGCTTGAGTTAGCTCTTCACCCGTTTTTGTCTTTAATGGACGAGTCCAAAGGTATTTCGAGAAACAATCGATAACAACTAAAATGAATTTAAAATTTCTATTGTTATGAGAATGAGATCGCATTTCAGCCAAGTCCATCTGCCATAAATCGTCTAAGCCTTTAATGATTGTACGTCGTCTCGGATATTTTTTTCGTGCTTGCTTATGGAGCTCGTTAACCAGTTCTATCTTCTCTTTGGAATTGGCCATGCCTACCTTCTAACGCTTTACCTCTTTGGACTAAAGGGTTTAAATATGTGTTTAATATAGTAAGTGAGTCTTGTATTTATTTTACTGCTGCAGATAAACGTTCATCCAGCTCGAACAAAGTCTTTGACAGATCTGATACTTTATTATCTAATAAAGATCTCATATCCGATTCATCTCGAATACTTTTCTGCCATTGCTCAATATTATGAATCCTATTATCATTTATTGTTTGCATATCTAACTGTAACTCGCTTCGTAATGTATTATGGTTTTACGTTTCATCTTTTTTACATCGGACATCACTCTTCCAAAACTTTTAATCTTCTAACGCTTTAAGTCATTGTTTTCAATGAATTCTTCTATTACCTTAATACGAATTTTCAAATCTTGTGAATTAAGATCCATTGTTTTAATCTTTTTTTCTATTTCCAGAGCTTTCATCATATTTTGTGTAGTTTGGTAGGCAGCATCCGTAAGACTCTTCTCCATTTCATGTTTAAATATATTTAGATCATTTTTAAAATTATGTATGTCTTTTGATAAATCAGATATTTTCAAACCAACCAATTTATTGTCATCAGCTAACCCATTAATCGATTTATTAAAACTGCTTTCAATTTTGTTAATTGAGTTCGAGATTTTTTGTTCAAGTTGAGCATCTTTTGCATTATATTCATTGTGTATCAAATTAAACTTTTTTCTTAAAAAAGTTTTGACATTAACAATTTGATCATCTACGTATTTCTTATTGGAAAGATGTATACCTGCTACAGGAGGATCTCGTTTAATATCCTTATTGACTGCATGTATCTGGTTTTGTAAATCCAAAATGGATTGCTTTAAACCATCACGTAGCTTTTTAACAACTTGTTCGTTAGAACGATAATGATGACGACCAAACTTGTCAACACTCATATTGAAAATGATATCCAATAATCCAACCTAACATTAATATATAATATCTGCTTCACGTAATTCGGTGATAATGGCAACAATTTCGTTATTGTGGGATGTGTTTCCTGCTTCTTGGGAAGCAATCAGCAATTTTAATCTGTCACATAGTTCGTTTGGATCATCCCAATACACATATTCAATAGGATTATCATTGTAGATCAAATGAGAATCATCGAGTCCTGACCCTTTGTAGCTAGATGGTGAAGATAACGATGTTCGAGGAGACGTTGACGATGAACGAGTCGCTTTTGCTAAACGGGCGAGACCTTCGAAAGGTGGTCTCTTTAATGCAGTAGATCGAGTTTTTGGTGGTGATTTCTTCGTTGTTGCATCGATAGGTTTAAATAGTGGCTTAATAATATGATGATATTTTTCTCCAGTTGCACCTTTAAGACGACCTATAGCATCCAGATGAGCTCCTGTACTATTTAATAAACTTTTATAGTGTTTTAAATCATTATCATCATAATATTCTGGACTATTATAAAAAATTAGTTGGTATAAACCTGGCGTTCCCGGTACCCATCCTCCTCCCTCACTACCATCACTGATGACTTCTACACTACCTTTGTTTTTGTTAAAGTTTATTCGCCGTTTACCTAACATCCAACCAATTTCGTCATTGTATATAGGTCCATAGTTTTTATCAATTTTATCGTCTTTCATCCAAAACTCTTTTATATATTTATGACTCATTGGAGGATATTGCTCGATATATTCATCAATAACCTCTTTCGAAACATTATCAGGATCAAAAATTTCATGTTCGTTAGGTCGATCAGTTGATACTGCATCCGAAAATACATCGTCATCGCCGGCTTCTTTTTTCATCTCTTCCTCCGTTTTCACCTCTTCCTTTTTGACATGATTAAGTTTGTTATTAATAGCATGATGCAACGTTTTTGAGGATTGCGCAATATCTTTTAAAGGTTTAGCAATGGGTTTAAAGAGTTTATTTAGTGACTCATCTTGTTCTGTTTTACCTAACTTTAGTGCCAAATACTTTTTGCGAATAACCCGAGCTAGTTCAACAACTTTACGCTTGCGTGCAGCTACCTCTTTGTCTGACATATTGTTATACAATGCGTGTGTTTCGAGCATACCTACAATTTTATAAATTTGTCAAAGCCTTTACGATATCGTCCGTTAGAAATATCGAACTCCTTAACAATGACGAACGTACCATATTTGTCTTTCCAACATTCAGAACAAAATTGTTTAAATTGGTCAAATGTCATGTCAGGTGAGACGTGATCATCAAAGACGTGTTTTAAATTGAGCTCATCCTGTTTAAACAATACAATAAGGTTTGCATTATCACGTAGGAGTTGTTTACCTGCTCGACTGTATGATTGACATAGGTATGCACAATCAATATCTTTATGTCTGCCCATACAGTAATATTCACGTATTGTTTGTTGTGGATCCGTTGATACATCATCAAAAATGAAAATAGAATTTGGTTTAGCTTCACTGGGACTTATTACATCATCATTATCTTTAAATGGAAAATAGCCCACTTCTTTTATAGAGTCCAACACTTCTTTCAAAAATTGATACTTAGGTTGAAACAACGACTTTGAATAAACGTAAACATTTTTGAATTTAGCGCCATTTAGATCAAACAATAATGCCAACATAACATTAGTTTTTCCACATCCACTTGGACCACATATGATAGCACGAAAACAATGTGGTAGCAATGCGCCATGTTTACTGGTTCTTGTCATGTTATCGACAAAATCCAAGTTTTCCACTACTAGTGTCTTATCTTGCTGAACTACATTCATCTTGTGATTGAGATGTATTTTATACACTTGGTTATATAAAGAAATTTTTGTAAGAAACAATCCATTTCAATGTTGGTCGTTCAAGGTGAAGGAGTTTTGAATTCTCTGATCAATAGTCTACCATTTGAATTGCACGCTCCTGGCTACCAATATCTAGGGCCTGGAACAAAATTACAGAACCGTCTAGCTCGTGGAGATCCTGGGATAAATCCATTAGATCGAGCTGCGAGAGATCACGATATCGCATATTCCCAAAGTAATTCATTGAAAGATCGACATAAAGCAGATTGGGTGTTGGAAAACAAAGCGTGGGAACGAGTTAAAGCAAAAGACGCATCTTTGGGTGAAAAAGCTACTGCCTGGTTGACTACTACAGCGATGAAAGCTAAACGAAAACTGGGTATGGGTATGAAACATGGTAAAGGTGTTGGTTCATTTAGGCGACATGTTCTGCAACCAATTATCAGAAAATTGAAACGATCTCCTCCGTTACCAAATCTGCGCAAATCAGCCCTTCTTGCACTTGCAGCAGCTAGAGCAGCTGTTAAGAACGTAGGTGGGAAAAAGAATATACGGGTTCCAAGAATCATTCCATTGGAACCAAAATCAGGTGGTATTTTACCTTTAATACCCATCTTTGCAGGCTTATCAGCTCTCGGTAGTTTGGCGGGGGGCGCAAGCGCAATCGCCAAGACTGTAATTGATTCAAAGAATGCTCAAAAGAAACTAGAAGAGGATAAACGTCACAATAAAGCTATGGAGCATCTAGGCAAAGGATTATACCTTCGCAAAAACGCTAAAGGTGGCTTTGGATTATATTTAAAGAAGTCAAAAAACTCCCGCTGAAGCTACCTAATAGACCTTTAACTAATGTGGACTTGATTAAATTTGCTAAAATACTTAAAATTACAAATTTTCGTGGTGTGTTTATGAGAGATAATTTACCGCGTAACCCTCGTAAACATGAATGTGCTATAATTAATCTCGACATTTCAACAAACCCCGGTACACATTGGGTAGCTTACAAGAAGATAAACAACAACATAGAGTACTTTGATTCATATGGTTGCTTGAAGCCACCGCGAGAACTAGTATCATATTTGAACGGTGGAAGAATTTTTTACAATAACGATCAATATCAAAGTTATAAACAAATAAACTGTGGACATTTGTGCTTAAAGTTTCTCTACAATGCAACCATCTAACGAAATCTTAAGACGTGCCATTCGCGTTTTTATGGAAAATATAACGAGCGGTGTTTGGTATGAACTACCTCAAGATATTCGTCATGCACTAGAAGAGTATTTACCTTGCAAGAAAGATTATGATAAACATGAATGGAGTGATGTTTGTGGAATGTATATGAAAAGTAAATGTGTATTTTGTAAAGTGTCATATTATAAGAAAAATGAAACAAAAAAAAAACATGTAACAGTATAAGAAGAATAAAGAAATTTTTAACATATTTTGTTATTTAACTTACTACATCTTTTACCGCATATCAGTCATGTCTCGATTGTTGACCCTAACGAGTACTACAAACGAGTTTTCGTTTACTCCTCAAGTGCCTCTTATGCTTAATCCGTTTCGACAGTATTATGTAGCAGTGTTAGGATTTCATACATTTAATTCAATTCCAAACATTGATGGTGAAAAGTTTTATTTCTATGAGCAAAATGATCATACAAAGCTGCGTAGCATTGAAATTCCATCCGGATGCTATGAAATTACTGATATCGAAGCGTACATTCGAAATGAATTAATGCATAAATACAATTCGGTTCGGGAGTTTACTTTAAGACCGAACAACAATACGCTTAAATGTGAAATTTTCTGTCAGGATCACACCATTACTTTCGATAAAGATGATAGTCTTGGAAAATTATTGGGTTTCTCTTCAAATAGAGTTTTGGCACCAGGAGAAACGCATTCTTCAGATCAACCTGTCAACATTATAAAAGTATCAAGTCTACTCTTTGAATGCAACATTACCGAAGGAGCCTTCTACGAGGACAAACCTGCGCACACCATTCTACATTTTCCGATAAGTGTTGATCCTGGTTTTTCTATAGACGAACGTCCTCATAATCCTATATACATACCAGTAAGCAACAGCATACGTGAAATTACCAAAATTACCGTTAGTGTAGTCGATCAAGAATTAAGACCTGTCAACTTTAGAGGAGAGAAAAGTACGCTGCATTTGGATTTTAAGGAAACGATATAGATGGGTTTAATTATAAAACAAAACTCTACACATCAATATCCATTAGTCTCACGGAAATCCTACAAGCGGCGTGACGTGTCTGCTGCAAATAAAGCTTTTCTTGTTTCCATTGGATTGAAGTTGAAGGATGCCAAAACGTCAATATATTCGACGACAGGTTCAGGAACCTCAGCCACCTATTTTCGACATTTACCAAAAACCTCTGTTCGACGATACTATTAGAAAAGAAGAATTTCGTACATACACACCTTACATCAAGTCATTTAACAATAGCGACGTTGTTGAATTTATCATAAATCAATCAGATGCATTTTTTGCTATACACGAAACACTTTTGGAAGTTAAAGGAAGTATAAAGAAAGCGGGTAATGGAACTGTTTCTCTTGCACCGAATGCTGGAGCCTTCTTGTTTGATACATGTACATATATCCAAAGTTCACATGATATAGAAATAGTTCGAGATCCAGGTGTAGTTAGCACTATTCGCAGTTTGTTGTGTTATACTCCTGAAGATTCTAAGTTTCTCAGTACCGCAGGATGGAACTATCCAAATAATCCACATTTATCAGGAGACAGCTTTAGTTTACTGATTCCGATAAAACATATTTTTAACATTTTCAATGATTACAATAAATTAACTTATGGCCGTCAAGTGTTTCGATTTGTTCGAGCACGTAATGATAGGGACTGTATTTTAGTGGAAGAACCTAACGCCACAACGACAACGGCAGTATCTTTAATTGTTACAAGCATGGAACTCAAGGTCAAACATGTCTTTCCGAATGATAATGTGAAAATTGAATTAATGACTCCGATTAAGAATAATACGCCAATAACTATACCTTTCCGTAAATGGGAGCTCAATGAACTACCTTCACTTACGGCAGGATCTCGACGTGAGATATGGAGTGTAAAGACAACTTCAGCTGTTGAACGTCCACGCTATGTCATTGTAGCTTTTCAAACTTCTAAACGAGATGACATTCACGCCAATCCAACGTTATTCGATCACATTAGAATGTCAAGCATACGAGTGGTTATTAATGGGGAATATTGGCCTAACGAGAGAATGCAATTAGATTTTGATAAAAATGACTATGCTATAGCTCACTACAACTATACTGAATTCTTTCCCAGTTATGCTCATTCGTCAACAAAACATCCCATCTTGGATTATCAGGCTTTTAAAAAATATGCCTTATTTACGTTCGACTGTTCCAAACAGGATGATACTTCATTCAGATCAGGAACTGTTGATGTTAAGTTGGAAATCGAAGCAGATGAAGGTTTTCCAGCAGGCACTCGAGCGTATTGTTTAATTATTCACGACAGCCTTCTCGAATACTTTCCTCTAACTGAAGTTATCAAAAATATCATTTAAAAATATTAGATAAGTTGAATGAAGTGTTAGTAGCAGACAAGCCGTCATCATGAGAGTAGCGTTCGTAGACATTCAGGGGTTCACCGTAGATGGGTGGTTTGTACCTAAAGAGCTTACCATTGAAATTGGATATAAACGATGTCATTATATATTTACGTCTCCACAACCGTTTGCTACATTGAGTAATCAAGATAAGAAGACTGCTGCATACTTGGAGAAAAACGTTCATGGTCTTCGGTATTCTAATGGGGATGTTGAATATTCCAAAATAAATCAAATACTAGAATCCAAGTTATTGTATGCTGCCGATTACATTTACGTTCGAGGAGAACAAAAAATAGATTTTTTAAGGCAGAAATGTCAAATGATTGGAGTTTTTCCTACAATTATTGATGTCTGCAAATTTGATGATACACCTTACGCTACGGGGAATTTTATTCATAATGCTAACAATTGCCACGCCACTGGATTATTTTCCTGCACTGAGAGAAATGTGGATCACCTCCGCCAATGGTTTTGTGAAAAGATATTACCTATGTAAATTAGACTTTTTTAAATAAAAGATTAAACGTATTATTTTAGTTTTATTAAAAAAGACTTCCTTTTTTACATATTTACTTTAATGCAACATGACTTACATTTGCGATTTACAAAAAATTTTATAATAATATTAATCGTTAGAAATACATTTATTACTAACACGATAGTTAAAAGTATAATCGATGAACTATATTTCCCGACGACATCATTATTAGTTTTGTACCATTCTGAATCACTTTCGGTGTTATTTGGAGATATTAGGATGATCTTGTAGAATGTTCCTCCTGACTTTGGTATCTTTTTAAAAAATACTGGAAGCTGTCCATAATTTACCACATTATGCTCCATTAGAGCCCATTCAGTTCGATTGCAATCAGTTTTTACATCGTTAAAACATATCGCTAGGTTCTTAACATTGTTTGGAACGTTTGTATAAAGGACATTGTTAACAATAGCTGTGAGGATGATGAATGAGGTTGTTAATTGAGGCATCTTGTCGGTTGAATTCTGTTTAACGGGTATTGTGTTGTTGTTGGTAATTTCCTTTCTGACAAATGTAGGTCTGCAAATCGTTTTTCAATTGCAGTTCTATCTTCGTACCACTGTATATCGGCTTTTAACTTTTGTATTTTTTCGTAAAACTTTTCTAATCTACACCGTATGGAAGACATTGATGAAATGACACACGTTTAACATAACGAATAAATATATAGTAATTTTATATTTGTTTGAAATTTTCGTTAGTCCTGACCTGTTTCTAATAATAAAATACCTATGTGTTAAATAGTATGTACGTATTAATTTAAATTTCGTGTAAGCAAGAATCATAATAATTTTCTCCAAATTCTAAAACTCTATATACATTAACGCATTATCGGAATGTGGGTGTATTCAGTTGATGGTTTTAAATTACAAAACATTCGTTCGAATAAAATGAAATTATCATTTTCTCTTAATTCTAAAACTGTATATACTTTTACGCGTTATCAGAAAGTGGGCGTATCTAGTTGATGGTTTAAATTGCAAAAATTCGTTTCTTTATATGAATAAAATTAAATTTTATTTAATACTAAAAAATTAAATCGTTGCTTTTTAGCTTGCTAATGACCAATATATACGACGTATCTGCATTGCCTAATTTCCCCATTTATCATATTTTGTTACTAAATATCTACATAACACCATAAAATTTCCTTTACTCATCTTTTCACCGCTTCTTCTTTACCATTTCGAACACACACCCCCTCTGACGTCAGGGGAGGCTTTCTTGTACATCTACACAGGCCCCAACGCCACCTAACCAACTCTGTCAGCAAATTATTCATTCCAACAATATTATTACAACAATATTGCGTATTTTCTACTTCTCACCCTTTTTTTCAACCCTATCACGATAGGGTGTACTTCTTTCATACTTATATTTCTTGTACATCACCCCCTACATCCCCAGAGGCTACTTCTACGGCCTCAACGCCACATACCAGCCATCCAACTGGCCGCCATCTTTTATTTGAAATTCCCATATTTTCTCTACTTTGGTTATACATTTTAATACACTCTATGAACCTATGACGACACCTATATGGAAATGTTTAACAGTATGTCAAATAGACATGGCTGCCTTATTAGTTTGTATTTTCGATAGTGATTTATTGTTATAAATTGTGTACAATTTATATAAAAATATATACCGAGGCATTATATCAGCATTTATAAATTGATTACCGTTGAAATTTGTTTATTTTATTGTGTTGTTTTAGTACTGTGATAAAAAACAGGTATGTTCCTTTGAATCCACACTGAAACCATATTATTTTAAATTATTTTTTTAGGATGGATACAAAAACGTTCTACGGGAAAAGCAGTAAATATCCGAGGAATCCAAAGACTCTGACTTTGACAGTGATAATAAGAGAGTGATAATGAATTTTCCATAGGTACTCAGATATCAATCGATCCAGGATCAAATAAAATGGAAAATGAAGACGATTTGTACGAAGCAAATTTAGACCAGCTCAAATAGTTGACACTATATCTAGGAATCGCTGGGAAGAAATAGAAACTAAAATTCATTTCAATAATAACGAAAATATGCTCAACAATAATGATAAGTTATACAAAATTAGACCATTCATCAACGGTCCATTTCAAAATTTTCAGAGTATTCCAATGAGTGAAAAATTGTGTATTGATGAACAAATGATACCATTCAAAGGGGCACATTCTTTAAAACAATATATGAAGAATAAACCCAAAAAATGGGGATACAAGGCATTTGTTTTGCGTGATAGCAATGGTATTGTTTATAACTGGGAATTATATACAGGAACTGTTGAACATTCTCTTCATTTACCTAATGTAGACACTAGCGGTAATGTAGTAATAAGATTGTAAGATAGTCGAACCAAACAAATACTATAAAGTATATTTTGACAACTGGTTTAATAGCATTCAGTTGCAGATTGAAATGGAAAAACGTGGACTGCAATGTTTGGGAACTGTTCGGCCAAACAGACTGCCTAATTGCCATTTTTCTGATGACAAGAATATGAAGAAACAGGGTAGAGGTACTGTAGAAGAAAAGCACGCTACAGTAGATGGCATAAGACTACCAGCGTTAAAGTGGTACGATAATAAACCGGTTCATTTGCTTAGTACATTTGTTGGTTCTGAGCCTACTTCGTTAGTCAAGAGGTGGGATAAGAAACAAAAATCAAGAATTATTGTATGCTGCCAAATTCAGTGAAATTTTATAATAAATTTATGAGAGGTGTCGATCTTATGGATTCACTAATTGCTCTTTACCGAACAGACTTCTTCTTCTTCTTCTTAACATGCCATACACCAAAGTGCGTAGGCGACTATCTCATTACTAGAATTCTGTTCTTGGCGGCGTGACACAGCTCGCCTGTATTGTGTATTCCTGTCCATCTTTTAATATTCCTTAACCAGGATAATTGTTTGCGGCCGGCTCCTCTCCTACCTTCGATCTTCCCTTGTAGGATTAACTGTGGTATTTCATATTTTGCTCCTCTCAATATGTGCCCAAGGTAACCAATCTTCTTCATCATGTGCCTTGTCCGTTCCGAACGTTGGCAATCAACATGGCTATTCTGACTTTATTTACGGCAGATCTGAGTAGTTCAGCAGATGACAATCCGAACCATTGCCGCAAGTTTTGGAGCCACGAGTGTCTTCTCCTCCCTGGACCCCTTCTGCTGTCTATTTTCCCTTGAATGATCAGTTGTAGTACTCTATATTTAGTATGTCTTATAACGTGACCCAAGTATTCCAACTTTCTTTTCTTTATACTTATTCCTACCTCTCTCTCTTTACCTATCCGGCGTAGTACCTCTTCGTTGGTCACGTGCTCAGTCCAGGATATACGTAATATACGTCGGTAAGCCCACATTTCGAAGGCCTCTATTTTTTTCATCATTGTTGCGGTCATTGTCCACGCCTCCATTCCATATAACAAAACCGGGAATACATAACATTTCAGAAGTCGAATTTTGAGAGGTAGGGTGAGGCTTTTAGAGGTGAAAATTTGCTTCATGCTAGTGAACGATGCTCTTGCCTTTTCTACTCTTATACGTATTTCCTTTGCTTGATCCCAATTTGAGTTAACTGTTGTTCCCAAGTAGATGTACGAATCCACGTGTTCAATTCTTTCATTGTCTAATATCAGTTGCTGTGGTGGTTGTTGGGTTTTGCTTACTAACATCCATTTGGTTTTTGTGATATTTAGTCTGAGTCCGTATTGTGCACTTGTTTTTTGTATCTTACTCATTAGGCAACTCAGTTCCTCCATGCTACTTGCTAGAATCACAGTGTCATCAGCATACCTTATGTTATTAATTATTTCTCCATTTATCTTTATGCCTTCTGTGCTTTCCTCCAGCGCTGTCTTAAATACTTCTTCTGAGTATATATTAAAGATAATAGGAGACAAGATACAGCCCTGTCGTACACCTTTCTTGATCTCAATTTTATTGGTCAATGTAGATCCTACTTTTACTTTAGCTGTTTGGCCCCAATAGAGACTCGCTATTGTTCGAATGTCTCTGTAGTCGACTCCGATCTTATGGAGAACTTCAATTATCTTTTCGTGCTTTACGTTATCGAATGCTTTTGCGTAGTCTATAAAGCATATGTACACGTCTTTGTTCATATCTCTGCAGCGCTGGATGAGTACCTGTAGACAAAAAAGTGCTTCTCCAACCAATCTTGCGTTTTTTAATTAATTCAAAGAGTTCTCTTTCCACGCTGGCTCTCTTAAGGACGTCATCGTTTCGAACTCTATCCACCCAAGGTATGCGCATCATTCTTCTCAAGGACCACATTTCAAATGCTTCAGGTTTGTTGATAGATGTTTTTTTCAAAGTCCACGTTTCCATGCCATAAAGCAAGATGGACCATATGTAGCACCGTCAAACGTGTACACCATATGACCGAACAGACAAAATCTAAAAAGTGGTATCTAAAAATATTTTTTCACCTTCTGGATTTAGCTGTTGTTAACAGCTGGTTGTTGTATCGTCGTGATTGCGATTACTTTGAAAGAAAAATCAGTTGCCTTTGTTACAGTTTAAGTCCCACTTATGTAGCGTACTGTTAGCAAGAACTGACCAGATCAAAAACAAAGGACGTCCCAGGCTCAGTGAAATTGAGAACGAAATTGTAAAAAACGGAAGAGACGACCTACTGCTATTGTACCACCGAAGGAAGTTAGGCTTGACCAAACCTTCGACTGGCCCGTATTTTCAAAAAAAGAGAAGATGCAAAAAACCAGGATGCTGTAATACTTCTAAAGTAATGTGCGATAAATGTAAAGTTGCTTTATCTTTTACAACTACAAATATTTGTTTTTTTGATTGGCATAATTAATAAGTATAAACTTAATTCTCTCAATACTCCCAAAACTCTCCCCAAACAAAATTTAAAAAATCTAAAAAAAATACTAGTTGTAAATGGATGGATATTTGAGCACATATACAAATTAAAACATTTTCTCTTAAGTTTACAAAAAAAGTCGGGCATTATATTTCACTATATGCTCTATCATTTGGTTTGCATTTCAAATTAGCACCTATGACGAAATTTATAATATCTAAGATCTAGTGCTTTCATATGAAACTGGAATAAAACACTTGGTAGATAATATTTATTCGATTTGAGTACACTTTTTTTAGAACCTAGTATATAAAAGAATAAATATTTGTCTGTTCAGTGTTTTCCAAGTCTGTAAAACATAAACAGGCTTAAATATTAGATTATACATTTATTAAGAATGTTCAATTTCTAAATTGAAGATTTTATATTTAAAAATATGAATAGGTTTTTACATTTTATTTGACGTTTTAATCTTTTAATCGAAGTTCATTTTTCGAAAAACTATAAAATTGTGAGAACAAATTGCTATGTAAAAGTACAAGGCACTATTCTCATGCTGTGAGCTTTGCTGCTCTGTTACTTTTATAACGCTTAAACTATTTTTAATTTATTGTCGATATTTTTGAGGCGGGTTTCCTTAAATGACCATTTTTAAGGTTAGTACGTTTGATTAAATGAAATTGACATTAATTTGATAGTTTCCATTTTATTAGTACTGATGGTATATGACTAGCATCTCTAGGTTCTATATATCAATTTGAACGTGGAAGTAAGAGCACTCTCTTGTTAGTAATTTCAGTGAATATTGTGACGAAACGAGAAATAACCCGTAATATTCTCCCCGTGTGATCTTAGTATTTCCGTTGATTGAATAGTATAGGGTATCCAATATCTTAATCAACGGTATGTCAGAGTTTTATTTATTTTTATATATATTTGCAAAATGAAGAAGAACGTTCAGTACAGGCAGTTAAACAGATGATCTGTCAAATTTAGAAGTAAGAGCCCAACTTGCTGAAAAGCATACCATACACAAAAGGGGTAATAAAATGTATTGCACAAACTATAGCGATATAAGCTATATATAAGCTATATATCTATTAATTATTAGAATATACAGTATTTTTTCTGATACACCTGGAACGATTGAGTGAATAGGTGAACTATCAAATAGGAGACTATTAGTGTGGAATTAGAAAAACTAATAAATCGTTGATCAATTATTCACTATTAGGCAGTTAATGAGAAATGTTGGGAATACAAAAAAAAACATTAAACTAGTAATTTATAGATTTTAAACAAGCACTGATATAATCATAAGAATAATAAACCTAATAAACTAATTAATTTAACAAGGAGTAATATAGTAAATACTTCAAGGAAAACTGTCGACTTATTTTCAAATGTACTGCAAAGTTATTTAAAAAATGTGACCGAATTAGCGTAACACCTGTTTTGAAAACTAAATATTATGAGACGAATTGGGGATATTATATTACACAAACTAAACCGCTTGCCTACAAAAAATATCAGGAAAATACGATACGGTGAGAAAGATAAATGACTTTACAGCTAATTGCCACATAAGTATCAATGTAACTATAGCTCACAAAATGGGTTCAATTACATTGCAATTTTTAAATTTTTCGTGATAAAATGAAGTGATTGATTGTTGTTTTGAAAAGGTAAGTTGTTTTTTATTTTTGTATTCCTATCATCTGATATTGTAATATCAACAACATTTTTCATAATATATTCTAAAATAACGAAATTACTAATAACGAACAAAAGTTTTATTAATTTCTTGTTAATATAATTATGTAGAAATTTAGATTTTTATCTTGTTCTTACTATAGTGCTAAAGCACAAATGTAGTTATAGTCTACCGTATTTTTTTCATAGTGGTCATAGTTTTTAATTGTAGTATAGCTTATGTGTTTATAATAACTAGCGCATAGAAAATAATAAAATTTTGTACCCTGTGCTTTATGTTTATTATCCTTTATTGTATTGGAACATCTAGAAGTATAGCAATACATTTTAATTGTTGAACAAAAGAGAAAATAAAAACACTTTTTGTGGTGTGCCACTTAACCATACACAAAATCGTACACAAATAGTCAAATGGTAGTAAAAGTATGGCCGCCAGACGGCAGAGGCATCGCCGCGCTCGATGTCTATACTATGAAATGTTTTTCATACAGTTTTCGGATCAGATTTTTCAAAACATCAAATTACATCTTCTTTTTGCCATTCTTTATTTAGGCTAACCGCTACTGTTTTTTTCTTCAGCGTTTCTTTTTAATCTACATTAATTTTATATTACAATTCTTTCTGGAACGAGCTATAATTTTTCTCAAATAACCATTTTGTGTGGTTTAGTCGCCTTAAGGTTTAGCATGCTTTGTCAGATGCTCTTTAAAGTCCCTTTTAATATTAATATCGTTTGAGAAATTTTTCCCAGATACTTATATTTCGTTTTGATTTTCAATCTTCTTTTAATGTTAGTTTAAATGGTCTAGTAGTGTGTTTGACAAGTTCAGTAATAAGCAAAATTAGGTGTTGTTGTACACCTAATTCTTTTAGAATCAGTCATAAGTGTATCCATTTGACTCTGTGGAACGCTTTACGATAGTCTATAAAACAAATCCATAGTGGGATATTGAATTCCCTAGACTTTATACTTTTCTTGGACTTTTATTATAATAGTTTTAAAATTAAATATTTAGTGAAAATCTCTACGCGACTTTAATGCATTAAATATTTTAATTAAAAATAAATAAATCAGTAATCCAAAAATTATAAAGATCTCCCTGTTGTTTGAGTTTTCTTTAATTAATAGGGTAACAAACATTATAATCCTACCGAAGGGGTCTCTAATTTTATAAACTGTTACACGATTACTCTATCCGATCTACGTATATTTATGAACTAAATGTTTTAGTGACAATGCCTTTTAATAAAAAATACTAATTAAAAAAAATGGAAACTTAACTTTTCCAAGTTTATAATAGACACTTTCTTATGTTTAAAAATATATAAAATAAGTAATATAAATTACCGCCTTGTTTATTAAAACTAAAAAGTAAAATAAAGTTATGTGTCGGTTAACAATTTATATTTAACTACATTAGTAAAATATTCCAGAAATTCCTTCATGACTAAATTGATGGATATTTAAATAAATTTCCAGTGTTAAAATGTACCTGCTGTAAAATTTGAAAATCTACTACTAATACAATTATTGGCAACATCTCAGGAGTTTAGAAATGTACGCAACATGGTAAATACGGATCCCACAAATGGTTTATCCTATTGTGGAATCCACTTAATGCTACATGTTGGTCGGAGTCTACATAAAGCGCTACTTAGATAATAATATACACGGTGTATATTCTACTGGAATAATAATACCGTTTTAGAACGGAGCTTACATTAACCGCTAGATGTATATATATATATATATATATATATATATATATATATATATATATATATATATATATATATATATATAGATATATATATATATATATATATATATATATATATATATATATATATATATTTATATATATATATATATATATATATATATATATTTATATATATATATATATATATATATATATATATATATATACATATATATATATATATATATATATATTAATAAATATATTTATATAAATAAAAAAGAGATGATGTTTTACACTTTAAAACTCACATTAAACGCAGTTTTAAATAACATAAGATCAAGTCATAAAAAGTGAGCACAACAAAACTACCTAAATTGTAATCACCCTGTAGTTGGATATTACATTTTTGAGGTTATTAGATGATCTTCCCTAATCGTCCTTTTTGCCAAAAGCGGTCATTTGTGGGAAACCGTCCATTTATATTCACAAAAACTAAAGTATAAATTGGAGATAAACATGATATACTATAGTCTAAAATAATTAAAGAAGCATAAGCAAAGACCATTATGTATAAAAAGGGATCAACAAAAAGAAAGGGATATTGTGGGTAGATAAAAGGAAATATACCGACATAAAAACCCATACAAAAAGGATATTTTAAACAGTTTGTGGCTGGGATTTGTTTTAATATAATAAATAAATAAATAAATTTTGTACTTATTATGCATACTTAATTTTAATTTAACTTTTTTTTAGAAAATACCGCATTAACCATAAAGGTCGTTAGCGAGGCAAAAAAAATACAATAGGTGTACAAAGTATACATAATATACTGCGCGGCATAAGTTAGGAATATTGCCAATATAATGGTAATGGTACTCCATTCAGCATGAACTATTTGTAAATAAACAATTAAATATTAATATATTTTTTGAAAAACATCAAAATCTGAGACTTCGTAAAGAGAATCAGACCAAAAAAAAACATTATATTATTGACAAAGCGCCTGTACAGCTATTTGAAAATAGCCTTTGTCTCTCAAATTGACATTCTACTTTAAAACGTCGAACTAACAAAATTTATTAATAATATATTTGTAACATTTATTTTTATTTTATTATTACAAACAATTAGGTGTTTTTTTTATATTTTTACATTTACATTTACATAGAAATATGTATGTATTAAACAATTTCATTTATGGTTTGAGTTCTTTACTAAAACCACGTGAAGTTCTAATAACATTAACCAATAAGTAACTGGAAGAACTCAAGATATCGTTTTCCACTGGACACTTATCACCATTTATGGACCTTCGAGCCGGATGCTCGCTGCTTTGGAAATACAAAAAATTAAAGGTTAGTGCTTTTCTTTTTACCATTCTTTCATTTTTTTTACATTTTCATATAAGATTTACATTTGATTCGTTTTAATTCGGTGAAAAACTACTTCTATCTTATTTGTTTGTTATTAATCACTATGTCGTACAAAAACATTAATTTAATTATTTTACTTGGTATAAAGACGGTGGTGTAGTATTATAGGGTATTATTCCTTTTTGCTTTTAAAAATAACTAATTTAATTTATTTTTAAATATTTCTTGCACTCTTACACTACCTACATCACTCAACATATATATTTTTACATCCTATTTTGATATATTTAGTATCTTTGAACAACTTACATACAATTTTGGATTGTATAACCAATACGGTTCGTTAATTTGCGGCTCGTAATCACACCTTATCGTCATTTCTACATCCTTTCTCAACAGATTTGCCATATTTTCTTAATTTACAACTTTTGGGTAATCCTTACCATCCGATTCGGCCTTCCAGCTATTCTGGCGCACTTTATAAATAAATAAAGCTACATCTAAAACACTTTATTCGTTTACACGTTTTTTGTGCTATTTCATTACAACAATTTCATTGTTTTATATCTTTCTAAGCACAAAATTTACATTTACTTACATTTTCATTTAAATTAAAACTTAACATTGTGTTTTACTTATTTTACATTTAATACATTTACTTGTCACTATGGCTGAAGCTGCTGATAAAGCTAAAATTAGACGCACTTCAATTAAGGGCACTTTAACTCGTTTCACAAATTATTTTAACTCTGTCAAAGAGTTAAACTCTGCAACTGAAATTACCTTTGAGGATTTACAGTTACGCCTTGAGAAAGTTGAAAAGCTTTACGACGATTTTAATAATGTTCAATTAATTATTGAGGCTGCTGACCCAAACTACACAACAAATTCATCTACTATTTACGACAGAGAACGAGCAACTTTTGAAAATTCATTCTTTTCTCTCACTGGCCTAGCGAGAAAACTTCTTGCCAAACTTTCGTCTCCTGGTGGTCAGATATCTCAATCATCTGTACCTTTCACGAGTGAAGTTAACATTTCTTAACAAAATATACGTTTACCAACTATTAATTTACCTTCGTTTGAAGGCGGCTACGATACATGGTTATTTTTCCGAGACACTTTCAACCATCATTCATACAAATTCCGAACTTAAGAAAATACAAAAATTTCATTAATTGAGGCTATCCTTAAAGGACATTGCTGCAGACACAATACGTAATCTAAATATTTCTGATGCAACATATGCCACAGTATGGTCAGTTTTTAGCAAAAGGTTTGAAAATAAATCACTTATGGTTAATAACCACATCAAAAAGCTATCTAATTTATTCAACATTTCTAAAAAACTAACAGTATAATTTGCGAGCCTTATTAGATGGTTTGCAACGACATCTACGATCTCTTGAATTTTTACAAATAGACATTACAGGTTGAGATCCTCTTATTATCTACTTATTTACTACAAAATTGGATGTATGAAAAATCACTGAAAGATAACGCTACAAATTACCCACATTAAATGAGCTCACAGAGTTCTGAAAAGGAAAATGTATAGTTCTGGAATCTCTCAATAATCATGATGATAAATTTCGCTCCAAAGCAAAATCTTTTGTATCTACGAACAATAACAGCTTAACAACAAAACACTTCACATTGTTTATTATGTTCACAAAATCATCTTATTTATTCTTGTCTCAATTTTAGTAAATTACAACGAACCTCTCGCTTAAATAAAGCAAAACGTTTAAAGATTTGCGTCATTTGTTTACGTTCTGGACATCCTACCAAAAACTGCAAATCTTTTGCCTGTCGCAAATGTAGTAAACCTCATCAAACTGTACCGTTTTTAAATAAAACGAGTGGATCGAATTTATATAAATATACTTATTTATAAGTTTACAGCACGATTATATCTTATCAACTAAAACTTAACTGATAGGAGGTATGCTTGTATATAAAAGTAATTATGTACTAGAACATTCTGGAGTAGCCTACTAATTCTAATCATCGCTTATCGGGTCGAACTCTCCAGCGGTCGACAATTCCCGTCGCTTCTAAAAGGACACATCATTCTCGTCCCGGCCTGCAACCGTTATATGGGCTACGTAGAATCTTCTTCTTCTTCTTCACGTGCCATCTCCGCGACGGAGGTTGGCAATCATCATGGCTATTCTGATCTTAGATCCTGCTGCTCTGAATAGTTCAATTGATGTGCATCCGTACCATTCCCTCAAGTTATGCAACCATGAGATTCTTCTTCTTCCTACACTTCTCTTGCCCTGGATTTTCCCTTGTATAATCAATTGAAGTAGGTTGTATCTCTCATTACGCATAACATGCCCTAGGTATTACAGCTTTCGTGTCTTGATGGTTTCCAATACTTCCATTCTTTTGTTGATTCTTCTCATGACTTCGTTGTTTGTTACATGCTCGGTCCATGATATCTTCAGGATTCTTTTATACACCCACATTTCAAATGCCTCCAACTTTTTAGCAATCGACGCGTTAAGTGTCTATGCTTCTATCCCATAAAGCAGAGTCGAGAAAATATAGCACCTTGCCAGCCTAACTCTCAAGTCGAACTTTAATTTCTTTGGAGTAATCGTTTGTGTGATTAATTATTGTGCCAAGATAGTGGTAGTTTTCAACTTGTTCTAAAGCACTACCGTTAATTGTCAGGCTTTCACCATTATTTTGGGTTTTTGATATACTCATAAATTTGGTTTTCTTGGTGTTTATTAATAATCCATATTCCTCTCCATACTCAACTATCTTGTTCATAAGCTTTTGGAGGTCTCGGAGGTTGTCTGTTATTATGATAGTATCGTCCGCATATCTAATGTTGTTAATTGGTGTTCCATTGACCTTGATTCCTGCTGTTTCTCCCTCAAGAGCTCTTTTCATAATTTCTTCAGAGTATGCATTGAATAGTAGTGGTGACAATACACACCCCTGTCGCACTCCTCTTTTAACTTCGAACTCTTCTGATGTGTGTTCATTAATGCGTACGTGTGCCCGCTGTTTTTAATATAGATTTGTTATAATTCGAAGGCCATTGTGTTGTATTTGTTTTACTTTGAGGATTTCCATTAGCTCTTTGTGGCGGACTTTGTCGAAAGCTTTGTTGTAGTCTATGAAACAGACGTACATATCTTGGTTCACATCCAAGCATCTCTGGATTAGTACGTTGAATGCAAATAGAGCTTCACGGGTACCTACGCCATTACGGAATCCAAATTGAGTTTCTTCAATATCCATATCAAGTGTTTTGTAAATGCGTTTATGAATGATCTTTAAAAACAATTTAAGTGTGTGAGACATCAGGCTTATGGTACGAATGTCGGTGCATTCTTTAGCATTTTTCTTTTTTGGGAGACAAATGAATGTTGAGGTCAACCATTCGTTGGGTATGTCACCCGATTAATAAATTTTATTAAAAAGCTTTAAGAGGACATTAATGTACTCATTTTCTATTATTTTAAGGATATCAATAGTCAGTTGATCTGGCCCCGGGCTTTTTTCGTTTCTGGTGTTCTTTAGTGCATACATTATTTCTTCCTTTGTAATTTCTGCACTTGTTTCTCTGTCCTCAAAAGACAAGTCTTGTGGGTTTCCTCTTTCGTCGTCGAAGAGCTCTTCCATATACTCTTTCCATCGTTTTAGTTTTTCGTCAGTTGTTATCATAGCATTTTTATCTAAAAGAGTTGTGTTGTGGTTTCTTTTTTGCAGTCCTGCCATTTATTTAACCTTTTTATGTATGTTGAATAGGTCGTATTTGTTCTGAAGATCCTCTATCTCCTTACATTTTTCCTCATAGTAAGTTTGTTTTGTCTCTCGTATCTTTTTTCTGATTTCGTTGTTAATGATTTTGTAATTGTGACTGTCTTTGTTCTTGGCTTGTCTTCGTTGTTTTATCATGCCGAGTATCTCGTCGGTCATCCAATTATCTTTCTTTCGTGTCGGTTTTTTTAATATCTCTTTGCATGGAGCGAGGAGGCAGTTTTTTAGTGTTTCCCATTGTTCGTTTATCTCGTAAGTGTTAGTATTTAATTTATCAATGTTTTCGTATATTTTCTGTTGAAGTTTGATTTTTATATCAACTTCTTACAGTTTTCTAACATCTATTTTTGGAGTTCTTTGTGGTTTTCTTATACGTTTAAGCTTAAGCGTTACATTAGCGATTAGTGGGTTATGGTCTGATGCGACATCTGCTCCTGGATATGTTTTAACTAATTTGATGGTGTTACGATATCCCTCTTTAATCATTATATAGTCGATTTGGTTTCTTACAACTTTTTCCGGTTTATCTGCTGGTGAGCGCCATATATATAACCGTCTCATTGGTAATTTAAAGAACGTGTTTGTGATTATACTAAGTAGAATGCATGTTCGTAACAATACACTTTTAAATTTTTATAATTCTAATCAGAACACTCCAAATTTGAAAGCAACATATTCTCAGATACCTTCCAATCAAACTACAAACTCTTTAACAACTCATAACCATTTTGCTAGTTCGTCACAAATTTTACTGTCTACTGTTTTAATTCAGGTCTTTGGCTCAAAAGGCAACATGCATGAAGCTCGTGCTTTATTGGACAGTGGTTTAGAAAGTAATTTCATCACTAAACTCTTACTTAACACTTTGAAATTACTCAAAACTGCAATTGATTTTTCTATCTATGGCATAAATCAAACAAATTCTGTGGGTAATCTTAAAATTTCTTTACCTTCAAATCAAATACAATCAACTTTGCACGTACAATTTCTTGTTTAGTGATGCCTGAAATAACTGGTAGACTGCCTTCTATTACACTAAATAGGGAATCCCTAAACATTCCCGCTAATGTTACACTCGCCGATCCACACTTTAATGTTTCGTCTCCTATAGACATTTTAATCGGTGCACATACATTTCGGGATCTTTTATTCGTTGGTCAAATTAAGCTATCACATGGTCCACCAACTTTACACAAAATGAAGCTTGGCTAGATTATATTCGGTCCTATACCTTTTCTTTCTCGTAACAAAACAAATTGTCACTTTTCGTGCAATACAAATCTCAAAAACCAGTTACAGAAATTCTGGAAACTTGAAGAATTTTCAAAAACCAAGTTGTTTTTTGAAGAAAAACTTCAATATGAGAATACTTTAAAGAAACTGCTTCGTTTGATTTTAGAGGCAGATTCATTGTCTCTCTTTCCTTATAATTACTTCTTTCAAATCTTGGAAACTATGAGATTTCATCTAACCTTTTTTCTCTTTGGGAAAGAAATTAAACTCCAACCCAACGTTAATACCAGATTACACTTAATTCATCAGTGAATACTTATCTATGAATCACATGACTAAACTTTTAAATTCAGTATCTTATCCATAATTTTCTTCCTCATCATTGCGTTGATAAAGGTAACAACATCCGTGTCGTATTTGACGGATCTGCGAAAACTGACACTGGATTTTCTTTAAAAAATATACTCATGGTAGGTCCTACACTACAACACGACCTTTTTACTATTATTTTACGTTTTCGAAAACACAAATTTGCTTTAACTGCTGATATCGTTAACATGTATCGACAAATTCTTATAAAATAAATCAGCGTTGTTTACAAAAAATATTATGACGATCTGATCCAAATTCATCTATTAAGACTTATGGCACTGCTTTTGCCAGCTTTTTAGCAACGCGATGTGTGCAAGGAGTAGCTCACATTTACCCTGACAAATTTCCTAATTGATATTTCGTCTATCATTTTACGCGATTGTTATGTAGATGATCTCCTCACCGGTGCTTCCACCTTAGGCAAACTTAAAATTATTCAATCTTTAATCACTGAATTACTTTCAAAACATGTTCCAAAACCGAATTAAAAATCGATAATATAGATAAAATTCCGTTTGACATAGGTTCCAATGAAACTGTTAAAACATTTGGTCTCTTTTGGAATCCAAAATTAGATGTTCAACCTGCTGCAAACTGCTGCGAATTCAAAATTTAATGTTCAACCTGCTGCAAACAATTCTAAGGTTACTAAGAGACACATTCTTTCTGCAATTTCAAGCATATTTGATCCTCTTGGTCTCCTAGCAGCAGTTACAATAACCGTTAAGATTATTCTACAAGACTTATGGCGTCCAAAAATTTTCTGGCATGATGTTTTACTCATGCATATTTATAAAAAATGGTCAAATTATCAATCTGAATTAGTCAATCTTAATAAATTACAATTTTGCAATAAATTACACATTAGATGTTTAGGGAAATACAAGCTGTCATTTACTCTATGCCAAAACCAGGGTAGCTCATTTGAAACATATTCTTACAGTTCCCCGACTGAAACTCTCTAGAGCCCTATTCTTATCCGAATTGATAAACAAAGTAAACCAATCACTACAAATTAATTTTGATAAAATTGTTGGTGTGATTTCAGGATTGTTCTGGCATGGATCAATACACCTCCCATTTTGTTAAAAACGTTTCGTTGAAAACAGGATTTCACAGATTCAATCCTTGACTAATTCTAATTCCAGGAGATATATAAACACACGGGAAAATCCTGCAGATTTATTGTTACGTGGTTTTTCACCCACGGCACTAATAATTTCTGATTTATGGTTTTATGGCCCTCCATCGCTTTCATTGGCCAAACATTTGTGGCCCTTTCAACTCTTTAAACAGGTTAAAATCCCTCAACTTTGATTGTTGACTACTGTTGTAATTACAACTAAATTACAACGAATTGTAGCCTATATGTTACGTTTTTGCAAAAATTCCAGGCTCACTATGCCAGAAAGAACCTTTAACGATTTAACATGTGAGGAAATTGCGTGTTCTCTGATCTGTCTTATTCGCATTCTGCAAAATCAATCTTTCTCTGATGATCTCACACATCTTAAAAAACATGGTAAGGTCGATCATAGAAGCAAACTTTTCACCCTGAATACTTTTCTTGATCACGATGATATAATTCAAGTTGGTGGAAGAATTCACATCGCTGACATCTCATACGAGAGAAAGCATCCCATCGTTATTCCACAAAAACATCATTTTACAGACAAACTTGTACGGCATCAGCACATGAAATTACAACAGGTTGTCCACAGCTACTATTATCTTCCTTGCGAGAGAAATATTGTCCTTTCAATGGACGCTATGTCGTTAGAAATTTTGTTAGAAACGGCATCACATGTTTCAAGGCAGCTCCAAAACTCGAAACTTATTTAATGGGTAACCTACCTTCTTCACGTCTTACTCCTTCACGACCCTTCACCCACTCGGTACTTGATTATGCCGGATCCTTTCCTTTAAAGGACCGTCTTACGAGAAACTAGAAGACTATTAAGGGTTATGTAGCACTTTCTATTTATCTGACCAAAAATGCTACACACTTGGAGGTTGTGAGTAGTCTGACTAAGGAATGCTTTCTAGCAGCTTTAAGGCGTTTTACTTCTCGACAAGGTAAATGCGCTTCTATTCGTTCCGATAATGGGAGCACCTATAAAAGTGCCAACAATGGACTTATCAACTTTCTTAAGACTAACAATTCTGACTCTTCTGAGGATATCGATTGGAAATTCATTCCGTCGCGTTCACCTTACTTTGTTGGTATCTGAGAAGCGGGGGTAAAATCGGTAAAATACCAGCTTAAACGAGTCATTAGCAATACGGTTCTCTCCTATGACGAGTTTTCTACTATTTTGAGTCAAATTAAAGCAATTCTCAATTCTAGACCACTTTGTTCTATGTCCAATGATCCATCAGGCCTACTTCCTCTCACACCTGCACATTTTCTGGTTGAATCACCTCACATCAGTTTCCGACCGCAATCTGTTAGATGTTATGGAAAGCAGATTGAGCAGATTTGAAAGGATGCAGCAAATGGTGCAATGTTATTGGACACAATAGTCCAAAGAATACCTCTCTTCTCTTCATCAACGCATTAAGTGGCAGAAACAATGCAGTTCTCTTCTCAAGATAAGTTGTTTAGTACTTGTTAAAGAAGATGGACTGGAACCTCTTAGATGGGCCTTAGGAAGAGCGACTGACATCCATTCCGGCTGTGACGGAATTGTGTTTAGTTATAACGATAAGATTACTTTATCGTTACTTATAGATGTAAAATAACTTAATTCTGCCTGTAAGGTATGCAACCAACTACACATGGACTTGTATTAATTAATTATCTCTGTATCTTTGGGAAAAAGGTATGTTTATCAAGTGGTTAAACTGTTTACCTGTCGTTTCCGCTTAGCTTGGAACTGACAGAAGTCAACCATTTTAAAAGTTTGAATAAGGACTTTATATATAGGGATAGAGGATTCTCCAGCGACCAACGCCACGTGGTTCTCGAGTTAGAAAAATTTTAAGTTTATTCAGAGGCCAATTTAAGTTTAAAGAAGGCATGTTGTTTTGAGGAATATTTGAAGTTTTGGAAAAGGTTTTAGTTTAAATACTGGAAGTAGATATATAAGGCTGCTTTAAGCGCACCCCTAAATCGCAACCCCTAAAATCGCAACCCCCGGTCGTAAGTTCCAAACGGCTTAACGTAGGATGACGTACGAGGGCTTGTTGGAAAGGGGATGAAAAATGGGATTGAACGCAGTATGTGCCGTGCGCATCGGAGCATGCCAAAAGGTCATTACGTCATATCTTTGTTTCTATTGGTCCGATCGTGACGTATGAGGGCTCGTTGGAACGGGGAGGAGACGGGGAATACTTTGACACAAAAACCAAAGATGGCAGCATTGCCAAATGGGCGCTAGAATGTATCTTTGTTGCTATTGGCATGATTTTGACGTATGAGGTGTCAAATGAAAGCGTTGGTGACACATACACACACACACACACACACACATAAGCCATGTCAACGATCAGTATGAACATTCTTCTTCTTCTTCTTCTTCTTCTTCTTCTTCTTCTTCTTGTCCGTACAGTGCCTAATAGAACGTGACATCCTACGTAGAACGTGACATTCGACGTAGAACGTGACAGTTATGTGACATTCAACGCAAGACGTCGCTTGACATACATAGAGTAATGGAATTTAAATAAAACAACAACAGCAACACAAAACAATGTAATTTTTAGTAAAAGAACTACCAATAAGAAGGAACACATTAACCTTTATTCGTATATAGTTACAATTTTGTTTAACAAAGTTTTTAATTGTTTTAATAGGCCGTCTTCAGGGCAGGGTATTCCAAAAAGTTCCCAGCTAAACGTTCCTGCTGCTACAACTCTACGTGTGTATTCGCTATACTTATAATAGGTATTGTTCTGGAAAAAGTAAATAAACCCATCCGTGTAGCGGAATGCTGATGTTATTTTATCTGGTAGTCCTGGGAAGATATAATTTATTGGTCCACGGTTTAAGACATCTCCAGCTTCGTTAAATTCAGTATAAGAATTATCATTGTATAATAAATACGTCTGACCGCTGTTTGTTTGAAACAAGGCATTTATGTTGGTTCTCGCAGGTATAGAAGGAAACATAAAACGTTTTTGAATTTTTAAATTGGGGAAAGGTGCAGCGTAATACTGATTATTGCTTATAGTTACTAAGTGTCCCTCGGAATTCTGAAAAACACGTGAAACGTGCGTAGACCTCAACTCTTTGGGAAGATAATCGGTAATTAATTCAGGATATTTTGGAAGGCGCATCTCGTTTAAATCAAACTTCCATATATACGGGCCAGATCCAACGTACATTCGATAATTTGGAAATTGTGGAGATGTAGCTAGAAACATGAAATCGGGATACTGAATTAGACATATGTTTTTTATTGCAGGTGTTTTCGGCAAATATGCCCTGTTTGTTAGGGCAGGTGTTTTCGGTAAATTGCTCCTGGTTTGCGAAATTATTCGCGCTTGCGTAACTGGTGTTGTTGATGTTGGTGGTATGTAAGAGGGAACTGTTTTTGGTCCATATAGCATGCTCTTTGCCTTTTTATCATCTTCACCAAAAGTTGGTACATCTTGGTGATACCAAGCATACATAATAGACGAATCACTAGTACTATGTTCCAGTCCGAGGGAATGACCAATTTCATGCATTAGGACAGCCAAAAAATTGACTTCACCATCAGGAGCTCTGCCATTTCCTACATACCACCGTTCATTAGCATCAAGATGAATTTCGGTACATTCACCGTTTGCGCTGGGATAGTATGCGTGGGCCAATACTTTTCCGGGGCCATCGAAATTAAATGAACATTTAAATGAACTTGCTCGAAAATTATGATTATTTGACACCACAGTTATAGTAATATCAGGCTTTTAAGAAGGTATTATGACTCGTGTAAACTTTAAATTAGATATTTTCTCCCATCTAGCGAAAGCTTCTGCAGCAAGATTTATATAATCGGGATTACTAATAGCTTGAGGGAAATACCAGCGTAAAATCGTTTTATTCCACTTCGAATGAATTGCATAGTTATTGTCTCCAACAGAACATCTGGGCTTATTCATCATATTCATAGTATCATTATTTAATGTTCCGGTCACCGGAAGGTTGTATCTTTCTTGAAATTCAACTAAGGCCATATCTATACTAGAAATAGCATTACTTGATGTATTTAGATATCCGAAACGTTTAAGAAAAGAACTAGCATATTCCAGAGTGCTATTCTCTGCACACACAGATACAGAGAGCAACAATAAGACATGTAAACAGACAAGCATCTCGATTTATACTAATCTCCAAAAATTGTTAATACAGTTATTTATACAAAAATCCAAACACACACACATCTTCTGACTGAAGAAGTTTTTGTGTAATATTAACCGTATTTTTATAAAGCATATATTATATGGATAAAATTAGTATTAATCAAAGAATTGAAATTATATACAGAAATATATTAAATATGTTAAAAGATAGTGCATTAATTTGTTAGCAAAACCGGATGAAGCCTCGTGATAACGCGGTACCGCATAATTCAAAACACGTAATTATCTAATAACAAAATTTATTTTTCATTTCAAAACGCCGGAACAAAAACCACAGTTGCTACATTTTGTAAAATGTATAATGATAGTGGTAAGCATATTTACAAGTTTGAAAATTGATAAAAAACCGCATTCTTAATTTTGCACGCAATATTTTATCATTGGGTTTTTACTAATAAAACCAGAAAAAAAATATAACATTTTCAGAACATTGTACATCGCTTATCTTTGTAACGGATCTATCGATGTAACCGTACGCGCATTAGGTTGACGCAACTTGGGCTCGCTTGGCGCGATGTGCAGTTCGAGTCTTTAAGGCGGGGTCCCACCAGTCGCGCTATTCTGCACTGCGTTGCTCTGCTTCGAGCAGCGCGGAGCAGAACTACACAGAGCGGCGCAACTTTGCGCATGTGATTCTAGAGGAGCAAATAAGTTCCAGTTTTTATTTACGCGCGCACGATGAAAACAAAATTAGCAATAGCAAGTGCTGCTGTGATAGTAATTAACCATTTTTTACAAGAAAAATGAAAGACCCGCAGGAAACGTCGTTATTGGGTTACACCAGATTTTTGTCGTATGTCGTTACACGATTTAGTACCTGTTAACAATGATTGAACCAGTAATAAGAAAGAGATGAAACAAAGCATTTATCAATGTCTACTAAAATTAAAATGTAAAATTAGCTTATGTCGTTACACGATTTCGAGTACCTGTTAACAATGATTGAACCAGTAATAAGAAAGAGATGAAACAAAGCATTTATCAATGTCTACTAAAATTAAAATGTAAAATTAGCTTTGCCTGTGCCGATTGACTTTTTCATTTTCACCTTTTCTCTTCTATATTAAGACAACAAAGACGTCATCTTTGTTTTAGCTTCAGCGACGGAACAACCCATATTGTCTACAATAAATACCTATGCATCATATTTCTTACTTTTTATATGATAATTATTGCTTTTCGAAATCCACAATTCCGGTTTGTATCTGTATGCCTAAATAATTTTTTCAACTTCTTCATGATTCCACTCAAAACTCATCGCGAAGAAAGTAAAGAAACAGAATAATCTGTAAAAATGGTCTTCAATCACAAACACCGTTCCAACTAAACGCGCACTTTTCTTTGATCTACACTACTTTACCGACAACCAACGGATAATGTTCGTTCTTGTTTGAACTTGCACGGCGCAGCGCTACTTGTCGTTCCCACTAGTGGCTCAAGCTCGCTCCGCGCACAAATTACCAAAACAAACAGCGCGGCGCAGCGCAGCGCGACTGGTGGGACCCCACCTTTAAAAGACCGAGGAGCGCATTCGTTTGTTACAGTTCGCAATCTATGCAGACACTACACACACCATAATAAGTTGTTCAGTGCAAAATATATCTAATAAAGGTAAGCGTTGTTCTCTTTTTATATATTTATTATGTCCTTTAGTTCATTGTGTATGCTTTAAAACAGTTCACGACTGCTATTTGTATAAGAATTGTTTTCTTGTGTATTTCGATTTCACATAGTATTTTTCTTAAAATGGTTGCTTGTATTTTAGATGGATCTAACCAAATTAAATGCATCCTCGTGTATTGCAGAGAGAAAACCGGCAATAAAACTAAACCAGTTGCCACGTAATACGCCACAGAAAATACTATCGGCAAAGATAGTGAAAAGTAAATTTGGACAATCTGTTTTGCTGGAGCTAGCAGAGAGGGTCACGTTTCTACCAGAGCGAGTGACAGAAGTCTACAGCCCATATTTGGAGTACTTTTCCAATCAGAAATACTCAATAATATACGAGGGAACGGTTGCAGCCGGAAAACATCCAGCCCAATCATTTAGAATAGTAGAAAATTAGATTAGAGAGGTGAGTGATTTTTTCTTCTTATTTTGTGTGTGACTAGCCATGCATAAACAAATAATTAAACAGTCTGATGATTTGATGCAAATTATTAAAAAGCTTAGTAAAATAATTTTTGACAAATTCACTGAAAGGGATCGTAAAGTTTGGACAAGACGGTTAAATAGTCAAATTTGGAGATGTAGTAATGTAATTAAAGACAGTAAACTATCCGTAGGAACAGTTAGAAAATTGCAAACTTACATAGGACATTTTAAGCATTTTAGGCAAATTATTTTAAATTTTAATAATAAGTACGTTGGGTTGGAGCTTAATTCAAAATTACGCAATAGAGTTAAAGGGGAAAATGTCATTTCATGTTTCGCTAGTCGAATTAAAACCGGGGTAATAGTAAATTTATGTCATAAGGATGTAGGAATGTTTTTGGATGATGCATTTACAGTTTTTAGTAGAAAAATTAAAATTATATTGAAAACAAATAGAATACTTAAAGTCAATACTACATTTTGTGGTGAATTTATTAAAAAATCGAGTGATAGTGAAAGTTTAGATTTAAAATATTTCAATACGAAAAATGGTATTATAGATACATCGACCGATTTACATCTTTGGTTTGTTGAATACGTTAAAGATAAAATTTTTACAAAGTTGTCTGAATTTGCTGAAAAAGATTCGGGGGCCGCGCTATCTAAAGTAATTTCATTGGAGATTAATATTAATAAAGTGGAAATAGGAAACGGCTCATCGTTTTTTGACTTGCCAATAGAGATTCAGAGAAACCGAGCGTGCATTAATGTGCATAATTTCGATCAGGCATGCTTTTATTGGTCAATAGTTAGCGCTTTGTGTCCTGTTACTAAGGATCCACAGAGAGTATCCAAATATCCACATTATTCTACTGTTTTGCAAACGGATAAATTAGAAAGCCCAATGCCATTAAACCAAATTTCAAAATTCGAAAAATTAAACGCCATATCAGTTAATGTTTTTGTCTTAGAATTAAATGTAGTTAAGGACAAAGAATTTTACGAAGTAATACCTGCCAGACTGACACCGCAAAAGATGGAAAAGTATGTTAATTTGCTTCTAGTACAAGATAAATATTTTCCAAAATTAAACGATTACGATCTTCTTCCAGAAGATGACGATCAGACTGAAATACGCCTTCATTATTGTTGGATTAAAGATTTGGGAAAATTAGTGAGGTCACAGGTAAACAAGAACCGCCGTAAAAAATATATTTGCGATCGTTGTTTAAACTATTTTAGCAGTGACAGCAAACTAGCAGAGCACGAAGAAATGTGTTCAGATATGAATAAATGCAGAATGACTGTTCCTAAATATGATCATGTGGCTTTTCGCAATTTTACATACAAACAAACAACTCCGTTTATAGTTTATGCCGATTTTGAATGTCAATTACATAATTTTACGGATTCCAATGTCACAGTGAGTAAAACAGCAAAATATCAGAAACATGTACCTTTTAGTGCAGGTTATTATTTGAAATGTGCTTACGATGATAGTTTATCTTATTTTAATAGCTATAGAGGTGAAAATTGCATGGAGTGGTTCGCAAAAGAAATGGCCGAAATTTCCACATTTGTAAATTCCAAAATAAAGACAATTGTACCTATCGTCGAATAGCCTAGCTTAAATGGAGCAACTGTGTGCCATATTTGTGAGAAACGCTTTTTGGCAACAGATACAATTGTTGTAGATCACGACCATTTTACTGGACAAGTACGAGGATTTGCACACCAAGCATGTAATTTGAACTTTACAAAATTGTTTGTTGTTCCCGTTGTATTTTACAATTTTAGTGGTTACGACTCGCATTTCATGATTATAGATCTTTGCAAACATGGGCACTTGAGCTTACTTCCCATAAACAAAGAAAAATACATTTCATTTACATTACAATCTGACGAACATCAAATTAAATTACGATTTATTGATTCTCTAAGATTTATGGGAGCTTCACTGGATGAATTGGCATCACTTTTAGATACATCCGAAAAGAAGATTTTAAAACGAGAATTTAGTCAATTAGATGATGATTCATTTAATTTGTTAACTTGTAAAGGAGTATTTTGCTATGATTACATTGACAGTATAGATAAATTAGATGAAACTTCTTTACCCAAAATTAACCATTTTTAGAATAAGTTAAATAATGAATACATTAGTGAAGAGAAGTATGCTCATGCGCAAAATGTTTGGCAGAAATTTAATTGTAAAAATTTGGGAGAATATAGCGATTTGTATTTAAAAACAGATATTCTGCTGCTGGCTGATGTGTTTGAGCAGTTTCGACGAAAATGTCGAGCCACATATCAACTAGATCCAGCATGGTATTATACTATGCCTGGGTATACGTGAGATTGTATGCTCAAATATACACAATGCAAATTAGATTTATTAACGAATATTGATATGATTTTATTCATGGAAAAAGGCATAAGAGGTGGAATATCTGTTTGTAGTAATAGATATTCGGAAGCTAATAATAAATACACATCGCGTTATGATATCACACAGCCCACTAAGTATATCCTGTACTTAGACGTAAACAATCTGTATGGCTGGGCCATGAGTGAAGCTTTACCAAGTGGATTGAAGACGTAACCAAATTTGAAGTAAACTCCATTAATCTTCCCGAAGGTCATATCGATATTATGTCAATACCGGATGATGCAAAGGAGGGTTATTTTTTCCAAGTTGACTTGGAGTATCCACGTGAATTACACGACAAACATAAAGATTTTCCATTTGCTGCCGAACACCGCATTCCGCCCGGTTCAAAATTACCAAAGTTAATACCAACCTTATATCACAAAACAAAATATATTATTCATTATAGAAATCTTAAACAGGCACTGGCCAACGGATTAATTTTAACAAAGATACATAAAGTTTTAAAATTTAATCAATCTGCGTGGCTGCGACCGTACATTAACTTGAATACTCAACTTAGAGCTAAAGCAGCAAGTAGCTTCGAGAAAAATTTGTTCAAATTGATGAATAATGCTGTGTTCGGGAAAACATTACAGAATCAAAGACGTCATCGTATTGTAAAATTATGTAAAAAATGGCATGGAAGGTACGGAGCCAAAAATCTAATTGCAAGTATTCGGTTTCATAGTAGTACAATCTTTAGCGAAAATTTGGTAGCTATCGAACTTAAGAAATCAGAAGTATGCTTTAATAAACCCCTGTATATAGGCGCAGCAATCCTCGATATATCCAAATTATGTATGTATGATTTTCACTACAACTTTATGCTTCGAACGATGGGAGAGAAAAACTGTTCATTGCTCTATATGGATACAGACAGTTTTATTTATGAATTGCAATGTTCAGATGCATATAGAGAGGTTTTAAAGGCGCATCCAAGTAAATTCGATACCTCCGACTATGCCGAAAACAACCCATACGAGATAGAACGGTTAAATAAAAAATCCCCGGATTAATGAAGGATGAGGCAAATGGGAAAATAATTACACATTTTATTGGATTACGATCAAAAATGAACACATTTAAACTGCAAATAACTGACGAGGAGAGGGAAAAAGAGAGACAGCGTCTAGAAAGAAAACAACTAAACAAAGAGAGAATTGAATGTGACATAGGAAATTTGGGAATAACGAAAAAGGCAAAAGGAGTGAAATATAACGTCGTTCGAAATAAAATTACGTACGAAGACTATGAAAAATGCCTTAAAGAATTCAAAATTCAAACCGCGAACCAAAAATGTATTCGGTCGTACCAACACTCAGTATTCAGCATCGAGTAATCCAAAACGGCTCTAAGTCCTTATGACGATAAGCGGTACTTAATACCAAAATCATTTAATACGCTTCCGTGGGGACATTATCTTGTTGAATAACATGTATTTGTTGTTGCAGAAAAAAAAACAGCAGGATGGTACCACCACTACGCACACAATCTATAAAAACTATTTGTGAAAATATCTTGGACATAACTGACTTTGTTGAAATATCTTCTCTACCGTGGAGTCTTACTTTAGAAATTTGTAATAATTATAGTATTTATCGCTTTCGAAAATTATCTGAATCTAATACAAGTATGCGATCAAATGAATTTTGAACAAAGAAAACATGAAAGTGAAGCAGAAAGAATTCATCTTTGTGGATCACATTATAAAGAAAGAGAATTTAATATGTATTGTGTCCGTTATTCTGCATTTGTAGCAGATGATATTGCTTTAAACTTTTGTTTTGGTTGTTATGAACGTTTCCGAAACGTACTGAAATCAAAAAATAAATGCTATGGCTATGAACAGGTTGTTAGTTGGGATGAACATCATGAATATGCCATAAAATATTTGTATGATGTAGCAGATAATTGGTGTCAAAATTCATTTGATCATGTCTTGTTTGATACTACCTGGACCGTTCAATGTACATGCTCTTTGCATACATAATTATCTTCTTTTAGTATATGGCTACTCATAAGAACAAAAAAAAGAAAAGATCACTTATTACAAAGTTTTTGTAAATTGTAGTTTTGTAAATATAAAAAATAGTATTAATTTTATAATGTAAGTTTTAATAATAAATTTGTGTAATCTTACATTTTTTGGTTTTATTTATATTAGATTACAAATAAAAAGACAAAATATTTATATTAATATTATTTATTCAGTTAAATCATTTACAACTTTAATTTTATAATAATATACAAATTCCTTTAAAGCTAAACTTAACAAAGTGTTTGGACAAATACTGCAATATGCTGCGAAGGCTTCAACTGGTCCATATAAAGAGTCTATAGCACCAAAATTGTTCTTGATGAAAGTTGAAATGTTTATATAGTATTCGTGAAATTGTAAACTCTTTAACAGCACCACTCTATGCGACATCATGCTCTGGTCTGCTTCTATAATTTGGTTGACTTCATCTTCCCACAAATAATATGCGACCCCAAATTTCTCGATTGCCAGCAACCTTACATTTTCCATCACCAATTGTCTTAGTTTGCAAAACTCACCACACATAAATTCGATGGGATCATACTCATCCGCATAAGTCGGTAGATCTGCTTGGAAAAAATCACTCATTTTTTCTTTAAACCACTCAATTATGGCTTCCCACTCGAATGTGCTTAAACTGATTCTGTTAAAATTACCATGTTGACACAGAATGATGGATGGTGAAAAATCTCGAGCTGGAGATAGACCAATTTTTATATGGAGAGAGCTCATTGGATATGTAGTTTCCAATAAACAATATACTTCATTTTTAGCTGCTGCTTCAAATTTTGCCAATACTCAATCTAATTCGGCGCCAGGACTAGGCGGTTGACCATCTTCATCGTTGTCAAATTCTATACTAAATTCACTGCTATCATCATCGAAATTAACAGGCTGACTGTCATAACCACTATCTTGAGAGCTCATCATCTTCTTGTTTCGAACACCGTTGACGAAATTGGTGTAAACTGAACATCGTAGTTTGTCTTAAATTTATACTTTTGTCATTCCCCACTCCTTGTGGTTAATTGTAAGCCTTTTTTAGAAAAGTGTATGTCTACGCGGCGAATCGAAATATAGATCCTCAAACTATATTCGATTTATTTATCCAGCTGTTGTGTTTGCTATCCATTCCTAACCATTTTACATACATCTTATTGCCTTTTCGTCTGAGTACTTTTTCGACCAGGTATATGTCAGGGCTTGATGTTTTCTGCAATTATTCTTCGTAAAAACCACCACTAATCGGCGCACCTTGCATGTCTTCGAGCAAATACGTTATAGGATTTGTTATCTTAACTTGTACAATTTTAAATAATTCAGTAGTCCAATTGGGCGTGTATGCCTTTTCGAAGAAATGTTTTGCCTTTGATACACGTACAATGTCGCCAACTTTAAACTTTCGTGGACCGGCAATCTTTAAATGAGTATAACTTTTGTTTAAAATGGCTTTTTCGTTGGATTTGTTAACCTGAGACGGTTTGTATCCTGTTTTACTGTGTTTTGTGTTGTTGTATTCCTCGGTGATTATGGTTAGAGCATCTAACCATTTGTACGATCCATGTAAACTGAAATACTTGTACAACTTTGCTTTCAACGTTCTAATAACTCTTTTGCAAATAGCAGCTTTTTTGATCGTGTAGGTGCTGTAATGATTAATTTCATGTTTTTTCATTAAATTTTGAAATTTTCTGTTGTAAAATTCTGTTCCCTGATCAGATTGTAAGTTTTTTGGGACTCGTCGAGTATGAGCGAGAATATCCGAAAATGCCCGAGTAATTTCCTCACCAGTCTTTGTTTTTAGAGGACGTGTCCACACAAATTTTGAAAAACAATCAATTACAACTAGTATTAGTTTGTAATTTTTATTTTGATGTGCATAAGGACGCATTTCAGCCAAATCCATTTGCCACAAGTCATCGATTCCTTTGATTATTGTTCGACGACGAGGATAGTTTTTTCGTGCTGGTTTATGCAATTCGTTCACCCCCTCTTTCTTTTCTTTAGACATTATTTTTTCATCGCACCTTCCACTACCTTAAGACGTTTGTCTATATCCCATGAATGAACGCTATCTACTATGCTTTTTAATGATTGTTCCACTTGTTTTATCCTCTGTTCCATCTTTATATCGTACATCGTGTGCTTTGCAACTGTTTCTGCAGCAGATTTTAGATTGTTCTCCATATCCTTTTTCAGTGTATTCAAATCATCTTGGATTATTTTTTTCAACATATTTATACTGTTCTTCGCATCATTTTTTAGTGTATTCTGGCCATCTTTGATTATTTTTTGTAACTTTTGCTCGAGAAGTGGAACTGTAGTTTTATGAAGCTCCTTTCTCACATCGTTTAGTCCGATTGCTAAATCCTGTATGTCATTAGTTTTTTGCTGCAATTTTTGCTCGAGAAGTGGAACTGTAGTTTTATGAAGCTCCTTTCTCACATCGTTTAGTCCGATTGCTAAATCCTGTATGTCATTAGTTTTTTGCTGCAATATCACACCATGTGTTTGAATTAATGGATAGTGCAGGTTACGCAACTCATTGATTTGTTTATCAACGTATTTTTTCGTTGCAGCATCGTCATTGTCTGATGGATCCTTGACATTGCAAATTTTCACATTTTCGGCATTAATATTTCCGTCAGACGTATGTGGAAATGTAATTCGTGCGACCTTTTGAGCATTACTACTACTGTTACGAGAGTGATGACCGAATTTGTAGACACTCATAGTGGAAATGATACTGACATTCCCAGTTACTCTATTATATTAGCTTCTTTTAGTTCATTGATGATTGCTACGATTTCGTTGTCGAGAGATGTGTTGCCGGCGTTTTTCGAAGCCACCAATAGTTTAAGACGTTCCACTAACTCATTTGGATCATCCCAATAAATATACTTCATGGGGGCAGTGTTGTATGTTAAACGAGAGTCATCCAATCCCGTTCCTTTGGCCGTAGATGAAGATGATCGTGTTGTTGTTGTTTTCGTTCTGTGTTCGAGTTCTTTTTTGAATCGAGTTGCATGCTTTTTCATTGCTGCATCAGATGGTTTGAATACAGGTTTAATAATAGAATGGTATTTTTTTCCACTAGAACCTTTAAGACGTCCTAAGGTATCCAGATGATGAATCTCTGTGTTTTTCAACAGTGTTTTATACTTTTGTAAATCCTCATCATTATACTGTTCAGGGTTGGCATAAAATAAAAGTTGATATAGACCTGGCGTACCACCTAACCTACGTTCTTCTAAATCACGTTCTCGAATTATTATTATGTCTCCATTGCGTTTGTCAAAGTTTATTCGACGTTTTCCCATTATCCAACCACTAATAGAATCGTAAAATGGACTATAGTTTTTATCAATTTTATCGTCTTTTATTAAATATTCTTTTATGTACTTGTGACTTATTGGAGGATATTGATCAATATATTTGTCTGTGGTATCCATCGGAATCTCGATTGGTTCTTGAATAATGTTTTCATTAGGTACCGCTAGATCGGGTGCATCAAGAAATACATCATCATCATCACCATTCTCCTCCTCCTCCTCCTCCTCCTTTTTCACTTCTTCTTCTTTTTTAACTTGTTCAAACTTGTTAGTGATAGTATGATGTAACGTTTTTGATGTTTGTGCAATATCTTTGAGAGGTTTCGAGAGTGGTTTAAACAGTTTATTTAGGGACTCATCTTGTTCTGTTCGGCCTAATTTCAATGCCAAATATTTTTTGCGAATTGATCTAGCCAATTCGGCGACTTTCTTCTTGCGAAGCGCAATGGCAACCGTATCATCTGACATTGTGTTGACAACTAAACAATTATCTTACAATTTTATATATTTATCAAATCCTTTGCGATATCTGCCATTATTGAGAGCAAAATCTTTTATAATTACCAGAGTACCATACCTATCACACCAACATTCAGAACAAATTTTTTTAAATTCATCAAATGACATGTCTAGTGATACATGCTCATCAAATACATGCTTTAAATTTATCTCATCTTGCTTGAATAGTACAATCATGTTACAGTTGTCTCTAATTAACTGCTTTGGTATTTTTGAATATGTTTGGCATAAATAAGCGGCATCGATATCTTTATGTCTGCACATGGAATAATACTCGCGAATCTTTTGCTGACCATCACATTCAACATCGTCAAATAAAAACACAGAGTCGGGTTTAGCTTCGCTGGGACTAATAATTTCTTCGTTGTCTTTAAATGGGTAATATCCTACACCTTTAACTTGCGCTATTACATCTTGCAGTAGTTGGTATTTCGGTTGAAAGAGGGATTTAGAATAAACATAGACATTTTTAAACTTGACGCCATTCGGATTGAATAGAAGAGATAGCATAACATTCGTTTTGCCGCACCCACTTGGACCGCAAATAATCGCTCTGAATGAATTCGGTAGTAATTTACCATGTTTACTGTTGGTTGTTTTCTGGACAATGTCCAAATTATCAATTGGTAGCGTCTGCTCTTGCTGAACGACCTTCATCATGTGGCAAGTGTAGTACATAAGTACGGTAATATATATTATAGATGTCACCACTTGCATGGCATCAGTCCAATGTTGGTTGTTGAAGGAGGAGGTCTCGTGAACTCTCTAATTAATAAACTTCCAGTTGAACTACATATTCCTGGTTATCAGTATTGTGGACCCGGAACAAAACTAAAAAAACGTCTTGCACGTGGAGATCCAGGAATTAATCCATTAGACGCAGCTTGCAAACGACACGATATCGCTTATTCGCATCATTCATCTCTCGAAGAACGTCACAAGGCCGATAAAGAATTGGAAGATAGAGCTTGGGAGCGCTTCAAGTCGAAAGACGCTAGCTTTGGTGAAAAAAGTGCTGCTTTAATTGTAACTGGCGGAATGAAAACGAAAAGAAAGTTGGGGATGGGATGCTCTCGATGCTCTCTACCCCTCATACCTCTATTTGCGGGCCTTTCTGCTTTGGGGGCTTTAGCGGGGGGTGCAACTGGGGTGGCAAAGACAGTAGTCGACGCTAAGAATGCTCAAAAGAAATTGGAGGTGGATATTCGCCATAACAGGGCAATGGAACACATCGGTTCGGGTCTGTACCTACGTAAGAAACCGAGAGGTGGATTCGGCTTACATTTGAAAAAAAACTTCCAATAAAGCTACCCAATCGTCCGCTATATGATGAGGAGATTGCACATTATGCGAAGATCCTTAAAATACCACATTTTCGAGGTGTTTTCATGAATGACGCTCTGCCTAGAGACGGTCCTCGACAACGAGAATGTGCAATAGTAAACTTGGATGTGTCCACACATAACGGAACACATTGGGTAGCATACAGAAAGATAAACAACAACGTAGAGTATTTCGATTCATTTGGTAATTTGAAGCCGACCAAAGAACTTGTTAAGTATCTGGGTGGTGCACGTACCAACATTTCCTATAATAACCATCAGTATCAAACATACAATCAAATTATTTGTGGACATTTATGCTTAAAGTTTTTATATAATGGAGCCTACTAAAAGTACAGAACTGCTTATGGACCATATGTTTTACAAAAAATGTTTTACAGAATTCAGTGAAGAAGAACTAAAATACATACCACTAGATTATATTATACAAACTGTACGACCTTACAAATTGTTAAAAATATGGCATAAATTGCCTGAAGAATATCTAGGAGAATTTAACCTAAAGATACTACTTTTCTGCTTCGTACATTATAACAGACCGGATTGGAGGACTCACTGGGATGGCCCACCTGATTCTCAAGCTTCATGTTATTTTTGTAAACTTGCTTTGGAACAAATAAAACTATTAAAGTAAATATTGTTGTTTTTTTTCTAATATAATAACCTATTAATACATTGACGTGAGTCAGTCATCATGTCGCAGTTGTTGAGAGTAGAGAGCACCAATTACATATTCTCATTTCAACCTCCCACACCGATCGTGTTGGATCCGAACAAAGATTATGAGATAGCTCTTCGACTTTTTCCATTCCTACAACAGTATATAGTATTTATAAAGTCAGTTGAAACATTTTATTTGGATGCCATTTATAAGGGGAGTTCAATATCACATTTATCGGTAATCAAATCAAGTTATAAATAACACGCGTCAATGTTTCGAACGTATTTGAACAATCCCTGTACTCCATAGAAGAGAGATGAAAAAAACAGAGCATGAAAGTTGCATCCCACCAAATAAATATTGGACATTGACATGTTATCCAAAATCACCAATATTTTACACATTGCTTGGACGTTCGCTACCGGTTGCTACCGCCGGCGATGATGCAGATAGATAAGAAACAGCTATTGAATTATGCCAGTGCTGTGCAGCTATAATAAATGTTAGTTTAGTATTTTACGACGCGACCTGTTATAAGTGTTAAATAATTATTATACTGTAAATATGGCCTTTTGGCGATCATTTGAAAATGCGGAAAATATTAACCCAGAATCGAATTGTGTTGAAAATAGTTCAGAATTTAAAAACAAAGACCTACATGTGCAGTGTCAACGTATTGTTTTGAACATATATGAGTGTTTAAAAAAAGAAAGTGAACAAAACTCTGCCAGAACTATTATAAATAGAATAAGTGAACTTACCAAACTATCACTATCAACAATTTATCGTATTGTGAGGGAAGGAAACGTAATAAATCACTGTCTAAAACGAAAACGAACGAATCAAAAATTCAGAAAAATAGACGATATGGATAAGAATGTTATTCGAAAGACAGTGTATAATTTCTACAAGGAAAACAAAGTACCTACACTCCATATGATCCAGGATGCTCTAAGAGAATACCCTGATTATGACTACCGATGTTTAGCGACATTGCGAAATATTTTGATAGACTGTGGGTTTAGATATAAGAAAATAAATAATAGAATGGTAATAATGGAGTGGCAGCGAATAGTTAAACTTAGGCAGGAGTATTTACATAAAATCAAAGAATATCGACAGTCCAATAGATTAATAATATATCTAGACGAGACATGGTTTGACACACACGACGTCGTTAAGTATGGTTGGGTAGATAACTCTCAGAGCTGCAGTTTAAATACACCATGTTCAAGGGGAAAGCGCATAATAATCTTGCATGCAGGTAGTGAACAAGGATTTGTACAAAATTCATTGTTACTGTCTGCCAAAAACATCAACTAATCATCTGCTGATTATTATGAAGACATGACCGCTCATTTATTTGAAAAATGGTTTAAGGAACAACTTCTACCTAATATTCCGCCCAATTCTGTAATTGTCATAGACAATGCTTTTTATCATTCACGACTGTTAAGAAAAATACCCAACAGTAGTACTAAGAAAGATGATATTATAACTTTTTTGAGAGATAAGAAAATACTCCTTCCTAATAGAGTCCCTTTAAAGAAAGATTTATTAAATATTGTAAAGTCACACAGTTTTAACAAAGAATACGTACTTGACAAACTTTGTAAGATACAAGGACATACTATTTTACGCTTGCCACCTTATTACTGCATTTTTAATCCCATAGAAATGATTTGGGGAATACTAAAGACGCGCTTAAGGAAACGCAATGAGTCACCGACATTGAACGCAGTGCAACTAGACAACATACGCCAAGAAGTCAACGAGTTCGATAATGACATTTAACATAGAAAATGAATACGCCATAGTGGATCGTACTACCGTCCCAATTGTTATTCAGCCTAATTTGGACACCGACTCTAGTTCTGATGACTTTAATTCTGATTAAAAGTATGTGTGAAAAACTTATAGCTGTTTATATATTCATACCTTGACTATAACTAGTCTATGTATTCATAGTTCGTTTATGAACGCAGTTCGTTAAATGATTTTGAAACACAACTTTGTCTACTATACAAAAATGTGTTTTAGTTATACGAGCCCCGTCTCAGTGAAGTTGGCCCAACCACGAAAACTATCGTTTTTGTTACAGAAATTTGCCATATTAACGAACAGTTATTAAACATTATAATTATATTTCTGATAAAATATATTTTTATTTAATTTCATATTAAAATACTACATTTTTGTGTCAGAGAAAACAATATTTTACAAATTACGGGCCATGTCGATTGAGAAAAAAATCAACTAAATTAATTATCAGCAATTTACCACTTATTTACTTGACCTTTTCGACTGATTACAGCTTCGATACGTTTTGACATAGTGTAAACTAATGTTTGACAGTCATCTGATGTGCAACTGGTCCAAATTTCTTGGAGACGGGTATGCAATTCTGAAATAGACCTCGATTTGGTAGGAGCTTTTTATGGTCTTTATAATATGCCACAAAGTTTTACTCGGTGACAGATCTGGGCTACTGGATGGCTATTTTGACAGTCAAATATTGTTTTCTATCATTTAATCTTTATTTTTTTAGCCAAATGATAAGCGATTCCATTTTGTTGAAAGATACACTCGAGATTATTTAGATGCATTTGTTCAACTTGTGGTTTTAAGTTTCATTACTCTAAATAATGGAGTTACATTAGTTCGGAGAGCATAATTAGTGTTACTTGGCTAACCTTGGTCTATTTTTTGTCTGAATCTTTATTAGTAAGATCTCCTCTTTTGACTTTAAAATATTAATTCAAAACAGAAAAAAAGCAAAAATAATTTAAGCTTACTTTGTAAGTTTTAAACCCCAATTTTTTGGCATCAATGTGACACGCTGCTTTTGACAAGTTTTTTTCCATTGCCTGATTCCATAATTGTGTGAATTCGTTAAATCTAGCACGCTGATTTTGCTTAATAATCCTTAAAACCCCTTAAGTTTGTGTTGGAATAATGCGGTTGACTGCAACTTCTCGGTTTTTGAGCCACAGATCCAGTTGTTTTGTACAATTTAATGATTTTCTCCTGTGATGATTTCCCTAATAATTATCTGTACATACATTGTTTCATACATTTTAAATGTATGTCTTGATTTATTAACACTTTCAGCGATTTGGGAAGCAAATACGCAAATCACGTTTCTAATGTCGTCAAAAGCAACTTTACCACATGACATTTTTAATTGTTAATAACAACGAAAATTAATTCAATATTATCATTTCTTTTGCCACACCTACTTGATTTTATTAAATTGGATAAACCGACCATACATGTTAAGTTGTATGTATGTGTTTTATCGAATACAAATCATTTACAAAGAGGACCATTTCGAAATAAATACTCTTTAAAGATAGCAACGTAGGTCTGGTTATCGTTCTAAAAGCAGTTACAGAAAGCAAAAATGTTAGAATTAAAATAACATTCTAATTTGCCTTAAGTTTAATTTACAAATATCATGTTTTGAGGGGTTGGGCCAACTTCACTGAGACAGAGCTCGTATGTAATACTCTTAATAATTGTTTTCCATTGCTTAACAAAATAAGTAACAGTTTATAGATGAATAAGGTAACTAAATTGTATTTAAGTGACCAAATCAATATTTAATTTATTTTGTGGTTTACTAGTATTTAAGCATCGAAAACTTTATTATTTTATTAGTTAACACTTTGACGGACAACGACGTCTATGGACGTCAGAGTCATTATTCGTTTGAGTGACACTCATAAAAAAATGGGTGGGCTCATGTCCACCCATGACATCATGGTGGATGTTATGATACGACCATCAAGCAAAAAGACAGGAGAGGGAATGTAAAGGTAGTGGGGGTAAAAATATTGTTAGACGCCATTTTGAGAGGCCACATTAAACAAGGAGAGTCTGTTTCCTTGTTTAAGAAATCAAATTTAGTTTGGTTATGTTATTGTTTGTCCCAAGTATCACATGAAATCTTATTTATATTGAACTTTTTGAACAATTTTGTCACATTTTAGACTACTTTTATGAATTTTGGTCTCCTTTTCATAACCATTAGATTCCCTCTTTTGTCTTTTTGCTCGATGGATACGACCCGTGCATGATTTTGTTGATGTTAAACATCAACAAAATTGCACGTTAGTTCGACGTCCGGAAACGTTGTGGATACCGAAAACGAGTTTTTCTACGCCTTATCTTTAAAGTTCCTTAATTTGCACTCATTTGGTGCACTAATTGCATTTTATAGGTTAGAGTGAAAAAAAGTGCCATAATGTTAATTTTCTTTCACGCTTTTCATAAGGTTATACAGGGCAGATTAATGGAATTATTCCACACCTTTACACAAAATAAAACATTAAATTCAAATTTGACATTGACAACGCACAATTGTAATATTTACACCTAAATTATTAATGTTACGTTAACATATTTCTTAATAGTGCCAAAATTTGGTTTGATTAGCAGTTTTTTATGAAAGATTTAGAATATGAAAGTCTTAATGGTAATTAAAATAAACTTAATTCTGTTGTTATGCGTTTAATAATCAAGGATGATAATTTAGTTAATATATAATTTGGTTTCCCATTTCAAATACCAAATATTTTCTTTTGATATTATTCATTATAAAGGGCTGTAGAAAAAATATTGTATGCAATACATGCATAAGATGTCTTTTTTTTACTCGTAAAATTATCGCACTTGCCTGTACGCTAGTGCAGTCATTCTTTCCATTCGTGAAAAAAGTACCACTTTATGCACTTGTTGCACAAATTACTATTATTTTAAAAGTTGTCGCAATTGCCGCAAAATTGAGTTGTCATAATATATCAGGCACACTATCTCGAATGTCCATACACGTCGCTGCCACGCACAGTACACATTAACTTAAATTAACTTAACATTAACTTAAATTAAATTAAATTATTTTTGTTCCTAAATATAAGTTAACAACTTTTTATACACTATGTTCTTTACGACAGTTTTACGTACATTAACATTGTCAATTATATTCAAGGAATACTTGAATATAAAAATAAATGATGCGCTCATGTCTTGTAATATTATATATTCTTTTAATGTTTGCCGGCAACTAGTTTTTTTGGGTGTTTCAACTGACTTTATAAATACTATACCAAACATTGAAAATACCAAGTTTTATTACTACATTGACAAAAACAAATTGCAACAATTTGATATCCCCGATGGATGTTATGAAATTGCCGATATTGAAGAATACATACAACAGAAATTGGGTGCTGATAATGTGCTTAAACCTGAAACGATATTTAGTCTAAAACCTAACCATAACACGTTGCAGTGTCAAATTTTCAGCAAATATAAGATTTCGTTTAAGCAACCTGACAGTCTTGGTACAGTATTGGGATTTTTTCCTGCAATACTAAATCCAGGACAGACGCATTCTTCAGATCGACCTGTTAGGATTATTAAAGTATCTAGCATACGCTTTGAATGCAACATTAGTACCGGAGCCTTCGATGGTAACAGACCTGCTCACACGATCTACGAATTTGTCATACAATCAAATCCTGGGTACGCAATTGACGAAACTCCACACAATTTGTTGTATTTACCTGTTGTACCGCAACGAGAAATTACCAATATCACAGTGTTGGCTGTCGATCAAGAAGGACGACCTGTAAACTTTAGAGGAGAACAGAGCACATTGGTGCTGGAACTTAGATCAAGAGGGAAATGGGATTATTAATAAGGCAATCTACTGCTCATAGTACACCATTAGTTAAGCAACCGTCTAATGTCACGTGACATTTCACGTTCTACGTCGAATGTCACGTCCTGCGTCGAATGTCACGTGACATTTCACGTTCTACGTCGAATGTCACGTCATTTCACGTTCTGCATCGAATGTCACGTTCTACGTAGGATGTCACGTTCTCTTAGGCACTGTACGGAAAAGAAGAAGAAGAAGAAGAAGAATGTTCATACTGATCGTTGACATGGCTTCTGTGTGTGTGTGTGTGTGTGTGTGTGTGTGTGTGTGTGTGTGTGTGTGTGTGTGTGTGTGTGTGTGTGTATGTGTCACCAACGCTTTCATTTGACACCTCATACGTCAAAATCATGCCAATAGCAACAAAGATACATTCTAGCGCCCAGTTGGCAATGCTGTCATCTTTGTTTTTTGTATCAAAGTATTCCCCGTTTCCTCCCCGTTTCAACGAGCCCTCATACGTCACGATCGGACCAATAGAAACAAAGATATGACGTAATGACCTTTTGGCATGCTCCGATGCGCACGACACATACTGCGTTCAACCCCACTTTTCATCTTCTTTCCAACGAGCCCTCGTACGTCATCCTACGTTAAGCCGTTTGGAACTTACGACCGGGGGTTGCGATTTTAGGGGTTGCGATTTAGGGGTGCGCTCAAAGCAGCCTTATATATCTACTACTGGAATATTGTTACGTTGGGTGAGTTTCATTTTAATTAAAAAAAAATAATAATAATTTTTTAAACCATTGTTAGTTTCATATTTATACCATTTATTCAATAATTTTACCCTAATTATACCAGTTTAATCACGTTCAGAATTCTTTCTATTAGAAATTTTATTAAGTACATTTTCTCATATCAATATCCAATCAATTCGGTAATGTAAGGGGATCCTTCATTACTATTTGCATATAATATACACTACTCAACAATTGAAGTGGATAATTTTAAAATTCCTAAAATTAACATATACAACTATTTTTAAAATAATTATCTGTACTATACTCTATATGCTATCTTTATTGCCAATATTTTTTACATGTGGTTTTTTTCTCCCTATTCTTATCGGCCCTTATCTCGTACAAAGAGGGACATGTTGTTCCAAACATCAATATATCATTCGTATAAAAGTGCTTGTATTGGCTTTACCAGTTGTCAATAAGTCAAGAAATCTATTTATCACAAAAACATTATGCCGCAACGTCTGTTTAGAACTAGTGCAGCTCGAGCAATTAGTTCGTTGGTTCCAACAAGGCATAACTCAACAGGAGGTGGCTATGAGGCTAAATGTGTCGCAAAGTGTGATAAGTAGTACATGGAATCGGTATGTAGCAACTGGATCTGCAACATACAGGCATGGAGGAGGAAGTGAACGATCTACAACTCGTCGGCAAGACCGTTTTGTAGTTCTGACGGCAAGAAGAAACCCAACATTCACGGCTTCCAGAATTAACAGTATCTTCAGGAATGCTACTGGACGAGCGATTTCCAGTCAAACTGTCAGAAGACGGTTACATGCATCCAATTTAAGGGCTAGACGGCGCGCTACCCATCCACGACTAACTTGGGAGCAGCGTGCAAGCAGATATCGTAGGGCGATGGAACACTATCAGTGGAATTTCGAAAATTGGAGGAATTGTCTCTTTACTGTCGAGTTCAGATTTCGTTTGTATACGAATAATAGCCGAATATTGGTGTGGAGGGAAAGAGAACAGCGTTACAATGAAAATCGGAGGGTCCCAACCACTCTTTTTGGAGGTGGATCCGTTTGCGTGTGGGGAGTCATATGTTTTGACAGTCGCACGGACTTAGTCGTCTTAATTAATGAGACAATGACTGCTACACGATATCGAGACAGAGTTATAGTACCAATAGTTGTTCCATTTTTTGGTGCAATAGGCGAACAATTTGTTCTGATTGATGATAATGCTCGCTCTCACCGTGCGAGAATTTTCAACGAGTGTATAGAAGCTCATGGCATTACAAGAATGGAGTGGCCACCGTGTTCACCTGATATGAATTGCATTGAACATGTTTGGGCCGAAATGTCTAGGCAACAAAACAGGCTCCTTCAACCGCCCCAAAACTTAGATCTGTTGGCCAATACATTACGCGCGATTTGGGAACGTATACCGCAGCAGTTCATCAATAATTTAATAAGATGTCTTACAAATAGAGTTAGAGCACTAAGGCGATACAGAGGTGGACCCATACACTATTAATTTTTCTTTTCGGGATGTTAGAAATTGAGCAGGAATAGAAATTTTAGGTTGTTAATTTTACAATTTTTGTTTATTTTCTTTTTAAAGAATTACTTTCCTTCGGTTCATCTGTATGAAAATACGAATTAAAAATAAATCTTTATTTACATCACTTCATTTTTCTATTTGACCTTATGAACAAAAAATAAATACACATTTTTATAATATCCACTTCAATTGTTGAGAAGTGTATTCATCAAGATAAGTTACTTTATTTCTTCCTTGAAATATTCATAATAAAATCCCAATATTCTTTTTATAAATACACAGTTTTCGGTTACTTTTCCAAGGTCACAAAAAATGTTCGAAACCTTCCATTAATTATCCTCATTCGGGCTAGTTTTTCTTGTCCTAACTGCCTTGTTTTTTTTTATCAAATCAGAATAAAGCTAATGAGAGCTTTTTTGATTTTATTTTTAGTCGCTGGAGGAGGAAGAAAAAAGAATATAACAGTCAATTTTCATTTTGGATTTGGGTACTGGATGGAGGTTGTTTTATTTTGAGGTTTTAGTTTTTCCCCTGGATTCTGGAGTTCATATTTAGTTTTTGGTGCTAGGAGAGAGAGAGTTCTAATTTTCACCCGGACGAGTCCCAGCGGCGTTAAGGCTTCCGGAAGAAGAACCTTCTCGGTTTGAGAGTAGTCAGGTTCTTAATTGTTCTTGTACTATTTTTAAAAATAACTTACTTTAATTTTGTTTAAACTTTTAGTGAGCTGAACGAACCAATCTTAATAATCATTACAGTCAATTTTCATAATCCATATTTGCATTTCATTATCTATAATAACATTTAATTTTTCTTAATATAATTTGTTTATATTTGTCATTCAATAATTTAAATATGTATGTATTAGTTATAACAGGGCAGGGTGTATTGTAATACAATTTTTGTAAGATCATTTGTGCACAAAGGTCCATTTGGTCTTTTTACAGCCCTACTGGTAACCTCATTGGTTAATCTTGGATCTGTTCCTTTCCGAACAGCCCAATTTAAGTACAGTACAGGTTATCTGATTTGAATCAAATCAGAAATTGTCAAACTGCTACATTGGGTTAAATATAGGGAAGGGTTATAGTTGTTTGGATATATAAATTTTGGTTATCAGTAAATTTTGTTTAATTAGTGAATAAAACTTTATCGAAGATTAAAAGCATTCAATTTGAAGTGTAATTAGAAGTTCATACTTTTCTAGTACATTAGAAAATGTAAAATATTTGTATATAAAAAACAAGGGTTAATAGGATTTTCATATTATAAGGGTATTTAAATTAAATTATTATTATGTATATATATATATATATATATATATATATATATATATATATATATATATATAACATTGTTAAGGGGATTTTCAGGTAGGGTATTTAAGTTAAATTGTACATTACATTGTTCACAGGGTTTATACTTTATTATTATTAAATTGGGTTGTAAGTGATAATCTGTTTTATTAAACCACCTTCTTTTATATATAAGTGTATATCTAGTTACAGAAAATCATAGTTATCGGCAGCAATAAAGTCACTAGGTGAAGTGTTTGTTAGACGAAGAGTCCAGTAAACATCTTCCCTGGCGCCGTAATCATCCTTCTTTCGTACATTCCTGTTGGCAGTACTTACTCTTAGTTCGTTTTATTTATTCTTATATTTTCTTAGTTAATATCTATAGTTACTATTCTTTACTGTTTTCTCAGGGCATGCAAATAGGCCTAACCCTACCTAGAGTATCAACTGGCCAGTCTCAAGCATACGCAGCTAGCTGAACTGCATTCAGTTTTAACTTCTACTTTTAACTTAGTTTGAAACTTATCTTCACTACTACTCTAAAGATCTTTATCACATCAGGGACCTTGTCCCAAGTGATCTTTATACATTTTGTTAGATAGTGTAACGCTAAAAGCAAACTCTGGCGTATACAAACGTCCGGTTGAAAGTTATGTGTGCTACTGAACGAAAATCAATTTTAGTTTTTTTGTTTTTTGATAAACTTTACAATTTCAGCTCAATCTTGACTTGTGGACTTTATACATTTAGATTTTTGAACCCTCTCATGGAGTTCAAACGGGGCGGAAAGCATTTTCAAGAAAGTCGTCTGTTGGACGTTATTATCTAGAATGCGTAGTTTTTTCAAAATATTGAAATTAATGAAAAAAGTCGCTCTTTTTTTGTTTAAAGTTATAACGCAGTAAAAGTTTCGGTACCCACGAGATAATACGCCTTTACTATTGACTTCATCCTGATATTCCGATTAAAAAATAGCGCCCAGTAATTTTTTTTTGGACGATTAACTAGAAACAACTTATAAATCCAATTTAAAATACTTAATAAAACAATATATAAGACAACACCCTAATGTGGGTTTTTTGTGACTTCAGCATTTAGTTTACCAGGTACCGTTAGACTTGAAGATGCATAGCAAATTGTAGTATGCGAAACCGGTCGTTGGTGGTATAATTAAATTGATTGTGAGTAAGTCTTATTTTAATTTCTTTTTACCTATTTGAAATGGACTCACACAGTCAACACATTCATGATTTAAATCCAATTTAATTTAATTTTTTATTTCTTTGAATAAAAAAAAACAAAAAACTAGTATAATTTGTCGATGTAGATAAGTGACTTAATTGATTTATACAGGTGTATAATTGTTGTATTATTGTTTATTTATTTATTAATAAGCTATTTTTCTATTTGCTAAGTTACAATTGTTAAGGAATTAGTAAAGAGGTTATAGTAAGTTTGAAGGTTAAGAATGTCTTTCATATTGTTTGAATAGTCAGGTATCGGTTGTTTGTACACGTCAAATTCACTATTTGTAGCACATGTTTTATTATTATTGGTATAATACACTTCTTGCATTTTAGTGCTTAAGTATGCGTAATTAGATGTTCATGAGTAAGTCTGTAGTGTCCTAACCGAAGACAAGATAGGATAACTTAATAGGATCTATTAATTGAATGTGAGTTCCATGGACCAGTATCTTCTTTTATCTCTCTTAATTTGCTGGTAGATGTCTTTCATTTTTCTTTTCATAAATTGGGGGTAATCTATTTTATTACTTGCTTTATATTTGAGGCTGGAATTGATTATTCTGCCAGTGAAGGTAATTGCCCAGCTGTGTAAGCCCAACGAGCAACGTTTTCGTTTCCCTCGATTCCACATTAAGAGGGAACCCATAGTAAAACTATTTTTGATTCTATTTGATGAAGACTGTGTAATATTTCTTTAACTAATATGGGTATAGTGTTGTTTGTAAAGGTTTGCTTTATCAGCTTTAGTGAACTGAGTAAGTCAGATATTATTAACAAATGTTTGATTTGTGCCGTGGAAATGTATTTCTATGCATGTAATATGGTATAAAGTTCTCCATTTGACATACTGTATGAACTGAAAAGCTTAAATAAATATTTGGTATCGTTGTTTATAAATAGCTCCTGTGCCTTTGGAATACTTAGATCAATTAGTGTAGATGTGGGTATAATTTTTGTAATTCGAGACTATTTTTTACAATTTTGATAAATAAGATGCAGATTGATATCATACTTATTATATTGCATTAACTGGGAGTTTACAGGTAGGGTTTTAATAATCCATGGAGGAATGCTGTGACCATTCACTAACCATGTTCTGGAAAACTTTTGGTGATTTAACATTAATAGGTAGTGGTGAATTCTAATATAAAAAGGAGGTATGAGGTGCTATTTTGAAATGTTGATTTAAAACATTTGCAAAAACTATTTCAATAAAATAACTGTAAAAGTACTAATAACATAACTGATAACATAATCTCACTAATATGGCACTACAAAGGCTGTTAAAATTTTAACCCTTAACTGGTGACGTGCCGTCACAATGACGTATCGCAACTGCGATTTAATTCGGGATCCCCACTTACTCTACTTTTGTACGGTCGACACTCTCAGTACCTTTCAGCACATAATATATCGACCCAACAAGAAGCGAAAGCTTTGTCGGTACCTTTGATGTTCGGAAGACAGAAATTTCGGAGTGACAGTGACAGTTAAACTACTTAGTACACTAAGAAAAGTAATGAGGAAGTCGTCCAAAACTGTAGTCAAATTATAGCTACACTGAGAAACGAAGTAATCATTTTTTTAAGTAGAATCTGTTTTGTATGAAGTGTATTTTTTCTGTAAAATTTAATATAATTTATATATCAATTCTGTATTAATAATTAATTAAAAAAGTCCTAAGTCAAAAATATCGATTGGTTTTATTTATCAAACAAATTAACGTACTAAAATTATTTTAGTACGTTAATAAAACGGATAAAAAGCGATCGAATTTGATAGTTAATTTCTAAATAGAGATGAAAAGCAGTCGATTTCTATTACCTTTTATCGTTTTTTTAAGGTTAATAAAAAACTTCATCACTCAAAATCTATATTTTTGACTCAAAATTTTTTTACTTATCAATACAGAATTATACTTTTGAAATTTCTATTAACAATGTCTTAAGTTGCTGACTTTTTTTTGTTTGCCGTTAAGGAATTTCTTTGAATGTGAATATCTATTAACCTCGAACACCACGATATTTTTGCTGCGCGTAGAAACTCTGCAGCTGCGGCTAGAATGACTGTATACCCCTTGGATTTCTTTCTGCGCATCTGTTGTCTCTGAAACTTCTAGTTGTACTGTACTAAATTCAATTCGCCAGGACATATCAAATTTATAGTAGAAAAAGGTAAAGAGTTTTAATAAAACAGAATAATAATAGAAATTTATTGTAATTAATATACACGTATACCTATTCGATTTCTCTTTCTGTGCATCTGTGGTCTCTGAAACTTCTGGTTGTACATTACTACATTAAATTCGCCTGAATATAACATTTGTGGTAGGGAAGGGCAAAAAGTTGTAATAAAACAGAATAATAATTGAAATTTATTGTAATTAATACTAATAATAATTATAATATAGATTTACAAGAAATAAGCATACTAAATACTAAATAAACATGAAAAATCACTGAAGTAGAGCTACCATAAAAGTAGCACTCCTTATGCGTGAGACTTAAAAAATATATATACAAACAAACAAATATTCAACAAATGTATAAATATAAACAGTTACATATGCGCACTTACAAAAATACATTCATTTTAATATAACATGTGATATAAATATGTCAATAAATTCAAGAAATGTTGTAGTTGGTAAACAAAGTCTATTTAGATATTTTTTATTTGTTACTATTATCAATTCAGTTCTTCACAGAATTGTGTTGTTTTGTTTCCAATACATTGTTTAGTTTCATACTTAGATCTATATTTTTTGTAACTTTTAATTTGTTTTAAATTCTCCGGTAGACAATTGTATCATTTGTAGCCAACATATTTCTGGAGTATGGATTTATTACATTTAGGTAAAATTGCATTATTCCTTGTATAACCAGTTTGATGCGCATGATTGCTAATGTTTAATATTATCCTTGTTTGTTTCATGTATGTGTATAAGGGCTTTGTAATAGAACAATTTACGTAAAGTTAAAAATTTATTCTCTTTGTATAACAGTTCGCTGTAATATCTTAAATTTTTTCCATAAATAATTCTAATTAACCACTTCTAAATGTTTATAGAATGCAAGTAAATATTCCTTATTCCACCCCATTCTAAAAGACGATCATAGGCATGGAGAAACATAACCTGGATGGGATTAGAATAGAAATATGCTTTATTTTCATTGAAAATTTTACAACTTTATGGACAAAGCTTACAAAGACTCAGAGACAAAAAACAATAACAAATTGCATAATCAACCGTAGGAACTAATAAGTTTAAGTTTCTTTGGGTAATAATGACGCACGGTTGAAGAACCATGGAACTGTACATAAAAATATTGTAATTTCTTAGTTATTAATTAAGAAACTCTTCTACTGAATAATATGGTCTTTCAGATAGATATATCGTAAAGGGAGATAGTTGTATAGTCTTTTTGCAGAATATAATATAGATTTGTTTACTAACTCAGTGGACGGGATTGGTTCCCATTTACGGCCAAAGGTGGGTAAGCGCAACCTTTATTGTTAATTTTTTTTTGGCCCGAAAATAATTTTTTTAATGTTTTCTTTTTATTGAAGTAACATCTCAATAGATTGAATTATATAGTATCATTTTTCTTTTGACAAAAATATTACTTTTTAAATATTTTAAGATTATTATAATTTTGCATAATTTAATGATTTATGTACATCTTCATACAAAAATTTTTTCCGATACTAATTATAAACTTAATTCATATTTTGTATTCTCTAATTATAAAAATATGTTGAAATTTTTATTATTCTAAAAACTTATTCATTCATACTTTAAAAATAAGGTCTATAATTGCATGTTTATACGATGGATTCGTATACGCACCTTTGGCCGAAACCATATTATATTTTTTTCGTAGACTAAACAATCTGAAATTACGATCTCGTCAATAGTCAATACACTTCATTCACTATTTATAAAATTACTTTGTGTTGTAAACGTTATATTTGCTTTTTTCTTGACTTAAATCAGTTTGAAAGTTTCCTTGTGTTTATTTGTTTTATATTCCATATAAGTTGAAATGAGGTAAGCTAAATTATTATCATATGAATGCGTGTATATAGTAGTAGTAGTGCATTTTTTTGTTTATTTTAGTAAATTCTCGAAATATGAAATGAAGAGGGCACTAACTACTAAAGAGTTAATGGCTTTGTTAGAAGAAGACTCAGACTGTGAAAATGCTGACTCACTTGATGTGGTTTATGTGCCGCCGGAAACAGATGAAATTTCCGATGTAGAAGACATTGATGATAATATTATTGGTACAGAAGGAATAAAAACAGATATTGCAGGTACATATGAAATACAAGTGAATGGGAATTCTGACGATTCTGATGATGATATTCCTCTGAACCACAGATCAAAACGTCCAAAGAAAGAACCAGGCAAAAATAATAAATCCAAATTTGTCCCGAGTTGGGTAAAAACAGATACTCCTTCGTACTCGGCAGTAATTCAACATCAGTCTGATCGATATTTAGAAAATATAAAAGCCAACCATGGAGGCAAGTCACCTATTGAAGTTTTTTCACTCTTTTTTGATAAAGAAGTAAGTGAGAGCATTCGATATTTTACAAATATTTATGCATCGCAGAATAACCGTCACGATTTTGAAATGAATGATACAGATTTAAAAAAATTTATTGGCATATGTATATTATCTGGTTATCACACTCTGCCTCAAGTTGATATGTATTGTCGAAGGATGAGGATAAAGAAGTGTACATTGTAAGAGAAAGCATGAGCCGACATAGATTTCGTTCAATCAAACAGAACATACATTTGTCAGATAACACCTTACTGAATAAAAATGATAAATTTGCAAAATTGTCACCAATTTTTGAAATAATTAACCGAAAGTTTGCACAATTTAGAGTCTTTGCAAAAATCTTTCCATTGACGAGGAAATGGTTCCATATTTCGGGCGACATTCGTGCAAAATGTTCATCCGTGGAAAACCTGTTAGATTTGGTTTTAAACTATGGTGTTTATGTTCTAATACTGGTTATTTGTTCAAATTTATTCCATATGGCGGAAAAACTGAGAAAACAGATAATAGTTTTAGCTTAGGAACGGCAGTTGTTTTGAATTTACTTTCGATAGTTAAAAACCCAGAGCAACATAAGGTTTTTTTCGACAACTTCTTTACGTCATATGCTCTTTTTGGACTATTGAAAGAAAAAGGATTCTTTGCAACAGGAACAGTAAGGGAAAATCGCACTGCTAAGTGTCCTCTAGAAGAAAACAAAATTATGAAAAAAAAAAGGAAAGAGGTTCATATACATGTGCATTCGATTCCAATTTAGAAGTTTTGGTGACAAGATGGAACGATAATTCAGTAGTGACTGTAATGACAAATAGATGTGACGTTTTACCCCTTATCCAAACTAAACGTTATAACCGTAAAGAACACAAAGAAATTCTTATCCCTCAGCCTAATGTAATTCACCAATATAACCAATACATGGGTGGAGTGGATCTGCATGACAATATCATTGCGAATTGCCGTATTAAAATAAGAGGAAAAAAGTGGTGGTGGCCGTTGTTTACTAACATGATTGACAGTATGGTGGTCAATAGTTGGAAAATTTTTAAAATTGCGAATGATTCTAAAATTTCCCAACTGGAGTTTCGTTCGAGATTGGTTCTTAACTTACTAAAATATAATGGACATGCAGAGAATAGTAAAGAAACCGCTACATCATTGTCAAACTCAGTATATGGACGTCCATCTAAATTTGCTTTACCAGATGAAACTAGATTCGACAATATTGGCCACATTATAAAAAGAGACGATAATAGGGCAAGAAGAAAATGTCGGATGTGCAAAAGTAACACTACTTATTTATGTAAAAAGTGTACAGTGCATCTACACCCCGAATGTTTCAAAAATTTTCATCTTAAAATTTAATTTACAGTTAAGATACAATATGTTCCTTTTTTAAACATTGTATGCGTATTCGGCCAAAGGTGCGTATACGCACCCACCTGTTTTTCCTTTCATGAGAAAAAAAATATCTTTTTGGTTGTAAATTAGTCTTAATTTATGTGTTTTTAATCCAATCTAATAAATCAATTGTCAAATTTCTCTTTGTTTATTGTCTCGGCCCTTAATGGGTTTAAACATCAAAGGTTAAATTTTCGGTGGAGTAGTCATGATTAGGTCTTGATGGAAAGACATGTAGGTGTTTATGAACTAAGCAAACAGTTTCTAAAATATACACAGAAGGTAGTGTTAAAATCCCGTGATATTTGAAGTATACTCTGCAATGTGTTGTTCTTCTGAGGCCAAACAGATGCCTTATTATTTTTTTTTTTTATTTAAGAAATTATAACGGATTGAGTAGCTGTACAAGAACCCCTAAAAGGAAGACCACATCGAAGATGAGACTCGAACAAAGAAAAATATGCAATTTTGGAAGATTCTAAATTGATTGCCTTCGAAACAGATCTTATTGCATAGCAGCCTGAGGCTAGTTTCTTACTTAACAAATCGATATGAAGGGACCATTGAAGGTTGCTGTCTAAAAAAATACCAAGCAATTTTACAGAATCAACGGTACTGATCTGGCTGTTAAGAGTTGAAGAGCCTTTTATAGGATAATGCCACTGTTTTATCTACGTTAAAAGAGAGTAAATTAGAGTCGGACCAGGTTTAAGCCGAAATGTTTTTAAAATAATTTTAAAATAGAAACTTTTAGTTACAAAAATATATAAAAAACAAAACGGCTCAAAACAAGAATTAGAACAGTTTAAAAAATTATGTGACAAATTTCCTAATAAATTGTAAAATCTCAAACACTGTTGTAGAAAAAAGTCTCAAAGGCCAAAAGATATTCAAAGAAATACAAACAATTTGCTTTCACATTATACTTTTTGGACCCAAAACTTAAAACTTTTTGAAAAAAAATTATTTATTTACCAATTAAACGTTGTTTGGAAGATATGACTGGAAACATTGTTTGTAAACCTGGATTAACTCAGACCTCTGTATCTAATGATATCCAGTTTAAAGTTAAGACTATGTCATAATTGGATAAAAATTGTATCATATGCATTGATGAAGCTGTGCTTAAGTCAAATCCAGATGAAGTCATATATGTAAGTTATAAATAATTTTATAACATACATTATATGGAAATGAATCACATGGATGTTTAAAAGGAACTTCTTTTATGGCCATAAGTTATGAGTGTGATATTTTACCTTTAGTTAATATATCTTCAATAAAGAACAAAACATTATTTCTAACTTATAAATATATTGAACAAAGTCCTCACTTGGAGTTCTCAGCCCCCATAATTACTTTTATCAATATTGTATGCTTTAAAATGTGTCAATCTAGTTCTACTGACTACTATCTAGTTCTTCAATTTCCTTTTGAATATTTATTACATATATGTATTACTACTATGAGTAATAATACATAAAAGCATTTTAGGTTGTTAGTTTTTCTGTTCTGTAATCACAATCTGAAAATGAAAGAGCCTTAACTGGAAATTATGGTTGACTACAATTTTTTTTACGTTTAAATCCATTAAACGTTTGTCTAAATCATCTTTGCAAGTCATTTTGTTAGAATGCATAAAACTTTGACAAAATAGTTTTTTAAATGCCTTCTGAAATTGTATGGGAGTTGGATTGATGGAATTTCCACCTTGTCTTATACTACCAAAACAATTTTCCACACAGTCTTGGTTAAGTCTTCCTGTTTTTAAGTATTTAAAATCATGAGACGATAAGTTATCCCAAAGCCTTTTATTACCATTAATTGTTACAATCCATTACTTTTTTGACCGCGAACGACATGTTACATTATTTTCCTGTTTTATCTAATATTTTCAGTTTATGTACCAAATCTATCATGGAATTTAGGTAGTTGATCTAAAAATCAGTTCCCTCAAATACATTTTTAAATTTGTTAGGATTATTCTTATCAGTAGAATTTAAAATATTAAACGAATTATTAAATTTTTCAATAATTTCTATTGTTCCCAATACATCTGTTGGAAAAATACCAAGAGAAATATATGTATACATAGAACTTGCAACAGTGTTACTTAAAATTTAAGATGCTAGTTTTACTCGCATTTTTTCAAACTATATATGGGCCGCTGAGGGGAGATATGATCTGCTGGTGGCGGCGGAACCGAACCCCACGTTGGTCAGGAATCTGGGCTGGTTTCTGAATGACGCCGGTGTCGTCGGTGTGCATATCTGTAATCGCAAATTAAGGTTTTATGGGATTGACGCTCATATGGGCTATAAATCGGTGAAAATGGAGAGATTGAATCTGGTCTGCAGCTATATTTCACCAAATATAGTGGTAGGTGAGTATGAGAATAGGTTAAATGCAATTATGGAAGAGGTGAGGCGACTGGGCAACGAGTGCGTGGTGCTCTGCTAAATGGGGCTCGCCGATCACTGACACTCGGAGTCAAATGTTAATGGAATGGATCGGGGCACTAGATCTAGTGGTTTTAAGTACAGGTTTGGAGCCAACTTTTGTGAGAGGCGATTCCAGATCGTATATCGACGTCACCCTCGCTACGCTGGAAACCGCCCGATGTGTCAAGGACTGGGCAGTACTGGCGGAGTATACCGGCACGGAGCACCAATTCATCGGCTTTTCGATTGGCAAGACGAGGGACGTTGAGGGCAGACCCAAACCTTGCCTGTCGAGATGCCGGAGATATCAGGTGGATTGCGGTGTATATGATGAGAGTATTAGATGGGAGATACATGGGGATCGACGTCTTACACCTTTGGTGGAAGGCCTCGAGCAGGTTATGAAAGCCGCGATGCATATGAGTACAATTGGGACTGAGCGTACGGCACTTCGCCGGCACTTGACAAGGGCGAGAATACGTTGGAGCGCGGAAGAGATGGAACGTGTGGATACGTCTTACCATTCGAAGAAGAAGGAGTTGAATAGAAGGATCCGAGTCGAGAAGAAGAGACACTGGAGGGTACTGTGTGATATCTGCGGTGAAGGGTATAAGGTCGCAATGAAGCATTTTGACGCCTGTGCTCCATATGACATGCCATTGGACCAGAAGCTGGAGATAGTCACCGAACTGATTCCACAAGGACGGTGGCATGGTGTGCGGAGAGACGTCGAGGCTGAGTGTGGGATTCCCTTTACTTTGGATGAACTAGTTGTGGAGGTGAGTTCACTTAAGTCTGGTAGGGCTTCCGGTCTAGATGGTGTCCCACCTGAGGCGGTTATACGTCTGGATCGTTTGGAGTCCACGTAACTGCTGGAGCACATGAATGCTCTTCTTGCCGCGTAGTCTTTTCCGGATCCCTGGAAAATCTCGAGGCTCGTGCTCCTACCTAAATTAAAGGCAGGAAAATATCGTCCTATTTGCCTTCTTCCTTGTATCGGAAAGCTGTATGAGAGAATTCTACGTTCGCGTATCGAGGAGGTGATTGTGATGTCTGGAGACAATATGGTTTCAGCCAGGGTAAAAGTACAGTAAATGCGGTGACCGATGTGCTCCGGGCGGCATGGGGAATTGGGGCTGATCATCGATGGGTCGTCCTGATTCTCTTTGACGTCCAAAATGCTTTTATTACATTGCAGTGGGGTCACGTAATGGGCTCTTTGGAAGCAAGGGATTGTCCTGGGTATCTGAGGAATGTGGTCGCTGATTATCTTTTCGAGAGGAAGATAGTGGTGGAAAATGGTGTGATGGTGGATGTCTGGGGTCGCTCAGGGTTCCGTTATGGGTTCGACGTTGTGGAACCTAGCATGACGGGGTCTTAAACTGCGCATATGAGGAGGGTGTAACCCCCTTCGCATTCGCGCACTACCTTGGTATGCTGGTGGCGGCACGGGACGGGGAGGAACTTTTGCTTCGGATTACGCGTGCGTGTGTCCTAGTTAAGGATTGGATTAGTGAGCATGATCTTCCTCTCGCGGAGGATAACACGGAGGCTGTAGTACTCAGAGGCTACAGAAAGAGAGAAAGGGTTGAATTTGAGTGCGCAGGAGCGAGAGTGACGCCAAAAAAAACGTTAAGTATCTGGAAGTTACTCTCCACCAGGGTGGGAGTTGGGGGAACATTTGAGGGGTGTGACCCGCAGAGCTATTCAGAGAATGGCTGCGCTGGGGAGGATAATGCCTAATATCGGTGGTCCTAAATCCGAAAGGAGAAGGGCGCTCCACGGTGTTGTGCAGTCTGTCGTCCTCTACGCGGCACCAGTCTGGAGTGAGGCGGTAGAAATACCAACTTACAAGAGGGTCATGGTACGCGTGGACAGAACTAGTCTGCTGCGGGTAGCCTGTGCCTACAGGAGTGTGTCAGCTGCCGCTTTGTGGTTCCTTTACATGTCCTGGCAGGTGAAAGGGCAAGGATTCACAGTCATAGGGGGCGGAACATTGGAGAGCGAGAAATTAATGATATAAGACTAGCCGATACATTAGTTTCAATTGGTCAGTGGCAACAAGAGTGGGAGGCAACACGTGATGTGGCGGAGTGGACGAAGTCACTAATCCCGAACCATCGAAGCTGGGTGGACTGTGGGCATAGGCAGCTGGATTATTATCTAACGCAAATGCTCACAGGCCATGGCCGCTTCCGCAGCTACCTTTTCAGGTTTAGGAGGGCTCAGTCCGATCAGTGCCTTTACTATGGTTTCTCGGATATTGTGACAAACACTATGTTGGAGTGTGAGCGTTAAGCGGATAAAAGAGAAAAGTTTGTAAGATAGTGTAACTTCAGAATGTTTGATTCCGTGAGAGAAATGGTGGAAAAAATGATAAGGGATGAGTGATGGTGGACACGGATCCACAAATTTATCAGGGAGCTGCTCTCTTCAAACGAACAAGAGATAAGGGAACTCGCAACAGAATTTTAAAACAAGCTAGTAGCACCTTGGTGGGGTTCTGACTGTCGCAGGCCGAAATAAGAGTAAATGAGAATCAGGCGATAGCAGGGCATCAGGAGAGATGTTTGCCTTAACCGGCCCTTCCATCCTAATGTCTGGTGTGACAGACGAAAGGTTTTTAGTTGAACGCCGACCATCTCGGAGTGGTGACGGAACGAGGTGTCAAAGGTCTAAATTCCTTGGGCATCTCGCCCTGGTACAGCTTCGCTGGGGTATTAGGAACCCAACACTACCTGTTTGAGTCATAGGTGTCTGTATGTAGATTTTCCTTCTTCTCTTTAAAGATGTAAAAAAAGGATATATATGGAAGTGTGTTAGTTTTGGTGCTTACTTAAAAAACTGCTTTTTATCTTCATGATAAAAAGTTTCTATAAATGATCAAGATGTATTTTTGTCATCAAAATAAAAAACATTATTAATTAAGTTTTTTCTAGTGGCTTTAATTAAATGACATGGATTAAATATATAAAAGTTTTTGTCCATTGACATCAAATTCTGAGTTAGTTGCAGAAATCCCCAGTAGTTTACTCAATTTTAGAAAATTCGATCCCATATCAGTAACAAGACAATTCACATATAAACCTGATTGAAAAAGTTTAGAAATACATTCTTTTATAATAGAAACAAGGTGATTTGCTTCAAAGGTAGTGTTCACAAAGAAATATGCTAGTTGTTGTTTCCAATTTAAATATAAGCCTCGAACCATTATCACAAGTACATTTTGTGTAACTATTGATTCCTTTTTCCCATTTCCTATATCATATATACTAACAATTTCATCACGACCTGTATCAAAAAATAAATTACTTTTAATAGACATTTCATCAATACAAATACTACAGTGCTTGTCCTGATCTAAGACTGTGTTCAGTTTTAGCTTTAGGGCATCAAATATTTGGTCAATATTCAAACCAGGTTTACAGACCAAATTTTCAGTAATTTTTTGAAGACTTTGTTTTGAGGGCATATACAATATTCTTTCCATAAAAGCATAGGTTCTTGGCCCAAAAAATATAGTGTTTAACCTCATTTTGCATTTTCGTGGTGTACCACCAAATAACTTTGAGGAGGTTTGCGTTGCAGCTGATTGTGCATATGGGGGTGAAGCATTGTGGAGTATGGGGCCTGGTAGACACTTGCTGCCTATTAACATCAACATCTGGAAAATAAAAATATACTTAATGACCAAATAACATATAAACATTCAAAGTAGATATGTTAATGCTTATTAGTGATTAGTTGAATGCATAATACAGTTGTAGAAGCAATAAATAGAATTACCTGTTACCAGAAACTCTTCCTCCATCAAAGTATCAGGTATACTATGTTTATCATCAGTTGGATTTTTAATTGCAACTGGCTGCACATTATCTATTTTTGTTATACCTAAAACCACAACATAAATATTACTCAGTATGTAACCATAAGATATATGTTCTTAATAAGGCTGATAAAAGATCATTAAATTTCACAATTCCAGATCCTGTTTACATTATGAAAAACAACAAACAACTTATATAAGTAGATACTGATTTTTTTATATGACTTTTATAATGAGGCAATATAATTGTGAATAAATAAAAAGTATCTACCTCTACCTTCCAGCCTTATGACTTTCTTTAATGGTTCGTCTGTGTGGTGTGAATATTGACTGTGCGAGAAAATCGTAGGATGTGCTTGTCCAAATAAGGTATTCCTTTTGTTAACTTTGGACATGTATACCGGTTCAAAATGTGTCTCGCACATTTTATAATTATTATGTAATTCAGCATGCTTGGAAAGCAGATCTTCCCTGTTTTCTGCTTTCAGCCATAATTCAGCTCTAAAAAAAGTGTATTTAACTAAAATATAAACTTTCAGATAACATTTGTAACGCGTTTAAATTTCAAATTTAATTTGTTTACCTGCTACGATCACTCGGTATTAAAAAGAGACTAATTTCCTCACCACATTTAGATGGGCATCCACGAACAACATAATAAAATCCTCCCTTTCGGGCAGTCATCAGAATAAGTTTATTACAAATATATATATATATATATATATATATATATATATATATATATATATATATATATATATATATACAGGGTGTATCAAAAAGCTATGTCATAAATTAAATCAAGCATTCTGGGGACAAAAATAAATTTATTGAATCCAACTTACCTTAGTACAAAAGTGTACACAAAAAAGTTACAGCCCTTTGAAGTTACAAAGTCAAAATTATTTTTTTGCATCATCTCCTGAAGTACTTGACATTTTGTAATAAAAACGGACACGTTACTTTCTTGTTCTGAAAGCATTTTTCATACAAAAAAAACAACAAAATCTAAGCGCACAGAAAAAATTTAAGAAGGTTTGCAGCCCTAAATCCCACCAAACTTTTGAGTACGTCCAAATCAAAAGAATTTTGTGGCATCATTAGTTTAACATATTATTTTTAAAACTTTTTTGCCTCCTATCACTTTTTCGAAGAACTAGTTTTTTCCTAGTTGGCCATAAAAATACAATTAGTTTCTACGGATATAATAATTACAAACAGTTCCACCAATAATAGTCAATAATTTGAAGCTATCATTTATTGTGTGAATAAGATTAATAATAAAAAGTTTGACATTACAATGGCCTACATATTTCAGGAAATGGCAAATATGCATTTAACTTTGGGTAAGTTGGATCAGATTAAAATATGATTTCAATAAACTATCGGGAATATCGTAGGTAAATGTCGTTTACGGGAAACGGGTAAATTCCAACCGCAAGTTGCTGGCAATAGTGGTTCCTCACGTAAGGGTTTGGAGGCGTTTGAAGGATCAGCTGCTTAAACCCTATCACTTAACAACGGTTCAAGAGTTATTGGTTGAAGATTATCCTAAACGGATTGGATTTTGCGATTGGTTGTTAATGAAAAACACTCGAAATAATAATTTTATTAGAAATATTTTGTTTACCGACGAGGCTACCTTCAGTAGAAATAGAATAACAAATCATCATAACAACCACATTTGGGCCGACGAAAATCCTCACGCTAAAAAAACGACTCATCACCAATGGACTTTCAAAGTTAATGTTTGGGCAGGAATTGTGGATAAGAATCTAATAGTCCCAGTATTTCTTTCCAACAATTTAAATGGTGATAGTTATTTGCAGTTCTTGGCAAACGATTTACAAGATTATTTGGAAGAAGTGGATATTGCAATAAAGCAAAACATGTGGTTTCTACAACATGGCGCTCCACCGCATTACAGTAATGAAAACCGGGAATACCTTTGCAGGCAGTATTCTGGTCGGTGGATTGGAAGGGGTCGTCACGCACCTATTTCTTGGTCACCCAGAAGTCCAGGTCTTAACCCCATGGACTTTTGCTTTTGGGTGTTGATGAAAGAGAAAGTGTATTCTGTAACAATAGAGGACGAACAATTGAGGGTTAGAATAATTAAAGCTGTAAATCTATTTCGTCAGAAAAATATGATTTTTCAGCGCATTCGATTTTCCTTATTAAAAGGATACCGAATGTGTATTGAAGAAAATGGGAGTCATTTTGAACATTTATTGTAATATCATATTTATACAGGTTATAGACATTTTTGTACTTGTTAATTCATTTAAGCTATTTATTTAGTTGCACGTAATTTTTTAAAGGTTAATGAAAAGGGCTGTAACTCAATAAAAACTGATTTTTGAAAAAAGTGATAAAGAGGCAAAGACCTTTTAAAAATAATGTGTTAAACTAATAATGTTTGACATACGTAGGTACGTTGAAAAAAAAAATAAAAAGGAAATTCCACCGGTGTTCCTTTCAATGGTTTCCAGAAAAGTTGACGAATCTCTTTATGGGTTTACTAAAGAACTAACGCTTCTTTCTCATGTGCTAAAGCGAAACAAGGCGGTTATACCTGTTTCATCGATGCACCACAGTGAAAGTATTGACGGTGATTCTGGAAAGCCTGAAATTATTGCATTTTATAACGCGACAAAAGGTGGAGTAGATGCTCTGGATGAAAAATGCAGCAAATATTGAGCAGTCGCCGTGCACGTTCTACAAATGCATATATTGTGTATTATTCGGAAAATTCTGAAGAGAAAATAACTTGATTCTAATTTATTAAAAGTTTAGCACATGATTTAGTAACACCACTGCTTTCCAGAAGACAAGCCAACACACGAATTTCTAGAGAAATTCGAATGAATATTAGTAGGATACTTCAGGTTCCAGTTCCGGTTGTCGAAACAGTGAACGAGAAGTTGTGAAATAGAAAAACCTGCCTTATCTGTCCGCCAAGGCTAAATAAAAGAACTGCTTATGCGTATTTTGAATGCAAGGGACCAACTTGTTTGGACTTGTTACAGTCTACGCCAAGTCTCGTATGCTTTTATTTATTCTATACCTATTTTTGCCTAAGTTTACCCATTGCATTTTTCTAAGTAAAACAAAGAAGTGATTCATTTTGTTAATAAACGTAGTAAATGGACTATCCTTTTGAATATTTTGTAATGAAATTTATTGTTTTTTTTAGAAAATTTTAGTAAAACGTTTAATTAGTGAATCTTTATTTTTTTGTTGACGCTATGCTCTGGCTTATCTAAATAAATACTTAAATCAGTTACAACAACTTTTTTAAAAGAATGACACTTTACGAGGTGTATTTAAAGGTGGGTACACATATGCGAGCCGAACTGTTTGCGAACTGCTCGTGAGCTGTTCGCGAAGAGTTCGTTGAAAATATGTTTATGTTCAGGCTATCGAATACCCTAAGTATCTAATAACAAACCGATAATTAATTTACTTCGTTATACTAAACATTTCGGTATTTTGTTTACATTATATGTTATTAATTTCTCTCGTTACTTTTGAATAAGCCGCGCTCGTTCAGCAATTTTGTTTAACCGAATGATCTCATCGCACACTCGGCAGAAACAATTTATAGTCTCGAACACCGTCCAAATTTAAATGCGAACATTCTTTGTGTTCGTCCCAAAAACCGACAGGCCGCGGTTCCTGACGAGCAACGAACGAACAGCTCGCAAGCGGTTCGCCCCGTCGTACAAATTAACGAATATAGCGTTCACAAACGGTTCGCGAACAGTCCTGCTCGCATATGTGTACCCGCCTTAAGCGTATGTAATTAAAAAATAAAAACATTCACAATTTCTTAATATTAATTTGATGACGGTATCAATTTGACGGCACGTCACCAGTTGCGTGACAACTGTAGCACGTCACCAGTTAAGGGTTATTATAATTGTGTTTGTACCGTCCTAAGAAAAAAAAATTATTTAAACTAATTAATTTAGGTACACATCTTGACACAATAGTTAAATACAAAATATACAGCATAAATAAAAAATAACAATAACATTTTGATATTTAGTTTGATTTAAAGATTATCTTGAAATTCAGAATTATACGAGTGAATGTATTCCTTTAGGGGGAAGGTGATTCTCAGAAGTACCTTAGTTTATACAGCTCTCCTTTATCTGACATATTTTTACATTTTATTGGCCGAAATAAGAGTAAATGAGAATCAGGCGATAGCAGGGCATCAGGAGAGATGTTTGCCTTAACCGGCCCTTCCATCCTAATGTCTGGTGTGACAGACGAAAGGTTTTTAGTTGAACGCCGACCATCTCGGAGTGGTGACGGAACGAGGTGTCAAAGGTCTAAATTCCTTGGGCATCTCGCCCTGGTACAGCTTCGCTGGGGTATTAGGAACCCAACACTACCTGTTTGAGTCATAGGTGTCTGTATGTAGATTTTCCTTCTTCTCTTTAAAGATGTAAAAAAAGGATATATATGGAAGTGTGTTAGTTTTGGTGCTTACTTAAAAAACTGCTTTTTATCTTCATGATAAAAAGTTTCTATAAATGATCAAGATGTATTTTTGTCATCAAAATAAAAAACATTATTAATTAAGTTTTTTCTAGTGGCTTTAATTAAATGACATGGATTAAATATATAAAAGTTTTTGTCCATTGACATCAAATTCTGAGTTAGTTGCAGAAATCCCCAGTAGTTTACTCAATTTTAGAAAATTCGATCCCATATCAGTAACAAGACAATTCACATATAAACCTGATTGAAAAAGTTTAGAAATACATTCTTTTATAATAGAAACAAGGTGATTTGCTTCAAAGGTAGTGTTCACAAAGAAATATGCTAGTTGTTGTTTCCAATTTAAATATAAGCCTCGAACCATTATCACAAGTACATTTTGTGTAACTATTGATTCCTTTTTCCCATTTCCTATATCATATATACTAACAATTTCATCACGACCTGTATCAAAAAATAAATTACTTTTAATAGACATTTCATCAATACAAATACTACAGTGCTTGTCCTGATCTAAGACTGTGTTCACTTTTAGCTTTAGGGCATCAAATATTTGGTCAATATTCAAACCAGGTTTACAGACCAAATTTTCAGTAATTTTTTGAAGACTTTGTTTTGAGGGCATATACAATATTCTTTCCATAAAAGCATAGGTTCTTGGCCCAAAAAATATAGTGTTTAACCTCATTTTGCATTTTCGTGGTGTACCACCAAATAACTTTGAGGAGGTTTGCGTTGCAGCTGATTGTGCATATGGGGGTGAAGCATTGTGGAGTATGGGGCCTGGTAGACACTTGCTGCCTATTAACATCAACATCTGGAAAATAAAAATATACTTAATGACCAAATAACATATAAACATTCAAAGTAGATATGTTAATGCTTATTAGTGATTAGTTGAATGCATAATACAGTTGTAGAAGCAATAAATAGAATTACCTGTTACCAGAAACTCTTCCTCCATCAAAGTATCAGGTATACTATGTTTATCATCAGTTGGATTTTTAATTGCAACTGGCTGCACATTATCTATTTTTGTTATACCTAAAACCACAACATAAATATTACTCAGTATGTAACCATAAGATATATGTTCTTAATAAGGCTGATAAAAGATCATTAAATTTCACAATTCCAGATCCTGTTTACATTATGAAAAACAACAAACAACTTATATAAGTAGATACTGATTTTTTTATATGACTTTTATAATGAGGCAATATAATTGTGAATAAATAAAAAGTATCTACCTCTACCTTCCAGCCTTATGACTTTCTTTAATGGTTCGTCTGTGTGGTGTGAATATTGACTGTGCGAGAAAATCGTAGGATGTGCTTGTCCAAATAAGGTATTCCTTTTGTTAACTTTGGACATGTATACCGGTTCAAAATGTGTCTCGCACATTTTATAATTATTATGTAATTCAGCATGCTTGGAAAGCAGATCTTCCCTGTTTTCTGCTTTCAGCCATAATTCAGCTCTAAAAAAAGTGTATTTAACTAAAATATAAACTTTCAGATAACATTTGTAACGCGTTTAAATTTCAAATTTAATTTGTTTACCTGCTACGATCACTCGGTATTAAAAAGAGACTAATTTCCTCACCACATTTAGATGGGCATCCACGAACAACATAATAAAATCCTCCCTTTCGGGCAGTCATCAGAATAAGTTTATTACAAATATATATATATATATATATATATATATATATATATATATATATATATATATATATATATATATATATATATATATATATATATACAGGGTGTATCAAAAAGCTATGTCATAAATTAAATCAAGCATTCTGGGGACAAAAATAAATTTATTGAATCCAACTTACCTTAGTACAAAAGTGTACACAAAAAAGTTACAGCCCTTTGAAGTTACAAAGTCAAAATTATTTTTTTGCATCATCTCCTAAAGTACTTGACATTTTGTAATAAAAACGGACACGTTACTTTCTTGTTCTGAAAGCATTTTTCATACAAAAAAAACAACAAAATCTAAGCGCACAGAAAAAATTTAAGAAGGTTTGCAGCCCTAAATCCCACCAAACTTTTGAGTACGTCCAAATCAAAAGAATTTTGTGGCATCATTAGTTTAACATATTATTTTTAAAACTTTTTTGCCTCCTATCACTTTTTCGAAGAACTAGTTTTTTCCTAGTTGGCCATAAAAATACAATTAGTTTCTACGGATATAATAATTACAAACAGTTCCACCAATAATAGTCAATAATTTGAAGCTATCATTTATTGTGTGAATAAGATTAATAATAAAAAGTTTGACATTACAATGGCCTACATATTTCAGGAAATGGCAAATATGCATTTAACTTTGGGTAAGTTGGATCAGATTAAAATATGATTTCAATAAACTATCGGGAATATCGTAGGTAAATGTCGTTTACGGGAAACGGGTAAATTCCAACCGCAAGTTGCTGGCAATAGTGGTTCCTCACGTAAGGGTTTGGAGGCGTTTGAAGGATCAGCTGCTTAAACCCTATCACTTAACAACGGTTCAAGAGTTATTGGTTGAAGATTATCCTAAACGGATTGGATTTTGCGATTGGTTGTTAATGAAAAACACTCGAAATAATAATTTTATTAGAAATATTTTGTTTACCGACGAGGCTACCTTCAGTAGAAATAGAATAACAAATCATCATAACAACCACATTTGGGCCGACGAAAATCCTCACGCTAAAAAAACGACTCATCACCAATGGACTTTCAAAGTTAATGTTTGGGCAGGAATTGTGGATAAGAATCTAATAGTCCCAGTATTTCTTTCCAACAATTTAAATGGTGATAGTTATTTGCAGTTCTTGGCAAACGATTTACAAGATTATTTGGAAGAAGTGGATATTGCAATAAAGCAAAACATGTGGTTTCTACAACATGGCGCTCCACCGCATTACAGTAATGAAAACCGGGAATACCTTTGCAGGCAGTATTCTGGTCGGTGGATTGGAAGGGGTCGTCACGCACCTATTTCTTGGTCACCCAGAAGTCCAGGTCTTAACCCCATGGACTTTTGCTTTTGGGTGTTGATGAAAGAGAAAGTGTATTCTGTAACAATAGAGGACGAACAATTGAGGGTTAGAATAATTAAAGCTGTAAATCTATTTCGTCAGAAAAATATGATTTTTCAGCGCATTCGATTTTCCTTATTAAAAGGATACCGAATGTGTATTGAAGAAAATGGGAGTCATTTTGAACATTTATTGTAATATCATATTTATACAGGTTATAGACATTTTTGTACTTGTTAATTCATTTAAGCTATTTATTTAGTTGCACGTAATTTTTTAAAGGTTAATGAAAAGGGCTGTAACTCAATAAAAACTGATTTTTGAAAAAAGTGATAAAGAGGCAAAGACCTTTTAAAAATAATGTGTTAAACTAATAATGTTTGACATACGTAGGTACGTTGAAAAAAAAAATAAAAAGGAAATTCCACCGGTGTTCCTTTCAATGGTTTCCAGAAAAGTTGACGAATCTCTTTATGGGTTTACTAAAGAACTAACGCTTCTTTCTCATGTGCTAAAGCGAAACAAGGCGGTTATACCTGTTTCATCGATGCACCACAGTGAAAGTATTGACGGTGATTCTGGAAAGCCTGAAATTATTGCATTTTATAACGCGACAAAAGGTGGAGTAGATGCTCTGGATGAAAAATGCAGCAAATATTGAGCAGTCGCCGTGCACGTTCTACAAATGCATATATTGTGTATTATTCGGAAAATTCTGAAGAGAAAATAACTTGATTCTAATTTATTAAAAGTTTAGCACATGATTTAGTAACACCACTGCTTTCCAGAAGACAAGCCAACACACGAATTTCTAGAGAAATTCGAATGAATATTAGTAGGATACTTCAGGTTCCAGTTCCGGTTGTCGAAACAGTGAACGAGAAGTTGTGAAATAGAAAAACCTGCCTTATCTGTCCGCCAAGGCTAAATAAAAGAACTGCTTATGCGTATTTTGAATGCAAGGGACCAACTTGTTTGGACTTGTTACAGTCTACGCCAAGTCTCGTATGCTTTTATTTATTCTATACCTATTTTTGCCTAAGTTTACCCATTGCATTTTTCTAAGTAAAACAAAGAAGTGATTCATTTTGTTAATAAACGTAGTAAATGGACTATCCTTTTGAATATTTTGTAATGAAATTTATTGTTTTTTTTAGAAAATTTTAGTAAAACGTTTAATTAGTGAATCTTTATTTTTTTGTTGACGCTATGCTCTGGCTTATCTAAATAAATACTTAAATCAGTTACAACAACTTTTTTAAAAGAATGACACTTTACGAGGTGTATTTAAAGGTGGGTACACATATGCGAGCCGAACTGTTTGCGAACTGCTCGTGAGCTGTTCGCGAAGAGTTCGTTGAAAATATGTTTATGTTCAGGCTATCGAATACCCTAAGTATCTAATAACAAACCGATAATTAATTTACTTCGTTATACTAAACATTTCGGTATTTTGTTTACATTATATGTTATTAATTTCTCTCGTTACTTTTGAATAAGCCGCGCTCGTTCAGCAATTTTGTTTAACCGAATGATCTCATCGCACACTCGGCAGAAACAATTTATAGTCTCGAACACCGTCCAAATTTAAATGCGAACATTCTTTGTGTTCGTCCCAAAAACCGACAGGCCGCGGTTCCTGACGAGCAACGAACGAACAGCTCGCAAGCGGTTCGCCCCGTCGTACAAATTAACGAATATAGCGTTCACAAACGGTTCGCGAACAGTCCTGCTCGCATATGTGTACCCGCCTTAAGCGTATGTAATTAAAAAATAAAAACATTCACAATTTCTTAATATTAATTTGATGACGGTATCAATTTGACGGCACGTCACCAGTTGCGTGACAACTGTAGCACGTCACCAGTTAAGGGTTATTATAATTGTGTTTGTACCGTCCTAAGAAAAAAAAATTATTTAAACTAATTAATTTAGGTACACATCTTGACACAATAGTTAAATACAAAATATACAGCATAAATAAAAAATAACAATAACATTTTGATATTTAGTTTGATTTAAAGATTATCTTGAAATTCAGAATTATACGAGTGAATGTATTCCTTTAGGGGGAAGGTGATTCTCAGAAGTACCTTAGTTTATACAGCTCTCCTTTATCTGACATATTTTTACATTTTATTGGCCGAAATAAGAGTAAATGAGAATCAGGCGATAGCAGGGCATCAGGAGAGATGTTTGCCTTAACCGGCCCTTCCATCCTAATGTCTGGTGTGACAGACGAAAGGTTTTTAGTTGAACGCCGACCATCTCGGAGTGGTGACGGAACGAGGTGTCAAAGGTCTAAATTCCTTGGGCATCTCGCCCTGGTACAGCTTCGCTGGGGTATTAGGAACCCAACACTACCTGTTTGAGTCATAGGTGTCTGTATGTAGATTTTCCTTCTTCTCTTTAAAGATGTAAAAAAAGGATATATATGGAAGTGTGTTAGTTTTGGTGCTTACTTAAAAAACTGCTTTTTATCTTCATGATAAAAAGTTTCTATAAATGATCAAGATGTATTTTTGTCATCAAAATAAAAAACATTATTAATTAAGTTTTTTCTAGTGGCTTTAATTAAATGACATGGATTAAATATATAAAAGTTTTTGTCCATTGACATCAAATTCTGAGTTAGTTGCAGAAATCCCCAGTAGTTTACTCAATTTTAGAAAATTCGATCCCATATCAGTAACAAGACAATTCACATATAAACCTGATTGAAAAAGTTTAGAAATACATTCTTTTATAATAGAAACAAGGTGATTTGCTTCAAAGGTAGTGTTCACAAAGAAATATGCTAGTTGTTGTTTCCAATTTAAATATAAGCCTCGAACCATTATCACAAGTACATTTTGTGTAACTATTGATTCCTTTTTCCCATTTCCTATATCATATATACTAACAATTTCATCACGACCTGTATCAAAAAATAAATTACTTTTAATAGACATTTCATCAATACAAATACTACAGTGCTTGTCCTGATCTAAGACTGTGTTCACTTTTAGCTTTAGGGCATCAAATATTTGGTCAATATTCAAACCAGGTTTACAGACCAAATTTTCAGTAATTTTTTGAAGACTTTGTTTTGAGGGCATATACAATATTCTTTCCATAAAAGCATAGGTTCTTGGCCCAAAAAATATAGTGTTTAACCTCATTTTGCATTTTCGTGGTGTACCACCAAATAACTTTGAGGAGGTTTGCGTTGCAGCTGATTGTGCATATGGGGGTGAAGCATTGTGGAGTATGGGGCCTGGTAGACACTTGCTGCCTATTAACATCAACATCTGGAAAATAAAAATATACTTAATGACCAAATAACATATAAACATTCAAAGTAGATATGTTAATGCTTATTAGTGATTAGTTGAATGCATAATACAGTTGTAGAAGCAATAAATAGAATTACCTGTTACCAGAAACTCTTCCTCCATCAAAGTATCAGGTATACTATGTTTATCATCAGTTGGATTTTTAATTGCAACTGGCTGCACATTATCTATTTTTGTTATACCTAAAACCACAACATAAATATTACTCAGTATGTAACCATAAGATATATGTTCTTAATAAGGCTGATAAAAGATCATTAAATTTCACAATTCCAGATCCTGTTTACATTATGAAAAACAACAAACAACTTATATAAGTAGATACTGATTTTTTTATATGACTTTTATAATGAGGCAATATAATTGTGAATAAATAAAAAGTATCTACCTCTACCTTCCAGCCTTATGACTTTCTTTAATGGTTCGTCTGTGTGGTGTGAATATTGACTGTGCGAGAAAATCGTAGGATGTGCTTGTCCAAATAAGGTATTCCTTTTGTTAACTTTGGACATGTATACCGGTTCAAAATGTGTCTCGCACATTTTATAATTATTATGTAATTCAGCATGCTTGGAAAGCAGATCTTCCCTGTTTTCTGCTTTCAGCCATAATTCAGCTCTAAAAAAAGTGTATTTAACTAAAATATAAACTTTCAGATAACATTTGTAACGCGTTTAAATTTCAAATTTAATTTGTTTACCTGCTACGATCACTCGGTATTAAAAAGAGACTAATTTCCTCACCACATTTAGATGGGCATCCACGAACAACATAATAAAATCCTCCCTTTCGGGCAGTCATCAGAATAAGTTTATTACAAATATATATATATATATATATATATATATATATATATATATATATATATATATATATATATACAGGGTGTATCAAAAAGCTATGTCATAAATTAAATCAAGCATTCTGGGGACAAAAATAAATTTATTGAATCCAACTTACCTTAGTACAAAAGTGTACACAAAAAAGTTACAGCCCTTTGAAGTTACAAAGTCAAAATTATTTTTTTGCATCATCTCCTAAAGTACTTGACATTTTGTAATAAAAACGGACACGTTACTTTCTTGTTCTGAAAGCATTTTTCATACAAAAAAAACAACAAAATCTAAGCGCACAGAAAAAATTTAAGAAGGTTTGCAGCCCTAAATCCCACCAAACTTTTGAGTACGTCCAAATCAAAAGAATTTTGTGGCATCATTAGTTTAACATATTATTTTTAAAACTTTTTTGCCTCCTATCACTTTTTCGAAGAACTAGTTTTTTCCTAGTTGGCCATAAAAATACAATTAGTTTCTACGGATATAATAATTACAAACAGTTCCACCAATAATAGTCAATAATTTGAAGCTATCATTTATTGTGTGAATAAGATTAATAATAAAAAGTTTGACATTACAATGGCCTACATATTTCAGGAAATGGCAAATATGCATTTAACTTTGGGTAAGTTGGATCAGATTAAAATATGATTTCAATAAACTATCGGGAATATCGTAGGTAAATGTCGTTTACGGGAAACGGGTAAATTCCAACCGCAAGTTGCTGGCAATAGTGGTTCCTCACGTAAGGGTTTGGAGGCGTTTGAAGGATCAGCTGCTTAAACCCTATCACTTAACAACGGTTCAAGAGTTATTGGTTGAAGATTATCCTAAACGGATTGGATTTTGCGATTGGTTGTTAATGAAAAACACTCGAAATAATAATTTTATTAGAAATATTTTGTTTACCGACGAGGCTACCTTCAGTAGAAATAGAATAACAAATCATCATAACAACCACATTTGGGCCGACGAAAATCCTCACGCTAAAAAAACGACTCATCACCAATGGACTTTCAAAGTTAATGTTTGGGCAGGAATTGTGGATAAGAATCTAATAGTCCCAGTATTTCTTTCCAACAATTTAAATGGTGATAGTTATTTGCAGTTCTTGGCAAACGATTTACAAGATTATTTGGAAGAAGTGGATATTGCAATAAAGCAAAACATGTGGTTTCTACAACATGGCGCTCCACCGCATTACAGTAATGAAAACCGGGAATACCTTTGCAGGCAGTATTCTGGTCGGTGGATTGGAAGGGGTCGTCACGCACCTATTTCTTGGTCACCCAGAAGTCCAGGTCTTAACCCCATGGACTTTTGCTTTTGGGTGTTGATGAAAGAGAAAGTGTATTCTGTAACAATAGAGGACGAACAATTGAGGGTTAGAATAATTAAAGCTGTAAATCTATTTCGTCAGAAAAATATGATTTTTCAGCGCATTCGATTTTCCTTATTAAAAGGATACCGAATGTGTATTGAAGAAAATGGGAGTCATTTTGAACATTTATTGTAATATCATATTTATACAGGTTATAGACATTTTTGTACTTGTTAATTCATTTAAGCTATTTATTTAGTTGCACGTAATTTTTTAAAGGTTAATGAAAAGGGCTGTAACTCAATAAAAACTGATTTTTGAAAAAAGTGATAAAGAGGCAAAAACCTTTTAAAAATAATGTGTTAAACTAATAATGTTTGACATACGTAGGTACGTTGAAAAAAAAAATAAAAAGGAAATTCCACCGGTGTTCCTTTCAATGGTTTCCAGAAAAGTTGACGAATCTCTTTATGGGTTTACTAAAGAACTAACGCTTCTTTCTCATGTGCTAAAGCGAAACAAGGCGGTTATACCTGTTTCATCGATGCACCACAGTGAAAGTATTGACGGTGATTCTGGAAAGCCTGAAATTATTGCATTTTATAACGCGACAAAAGGTGGAGTAGATGCTCTGGATGAAAAATGCAGCAAATATTGAGCAGTCGCCGTGCACGTTCTACAAATGCATATATTGTGTATTATTCGGAAAATTCTGAAGAGAAAATAACTTGATTCTAATTTATTAAAAGTTTAGCACATGATTTAGTAACACCACTGCTTTCCAGAAGACAAGCCAACACACGAATTTCTAGAGAAATTCGAATGAATATTAGTAGGATACTTCAGGTTCCAGTTCCGGTTGTCGAAACAGTGAACGAGAAGTTGTGAAATAGAAAAACCTGCCTTATCTGTCCGCCAAGGCTAAATAAAAGAACTGCTTATGCGTATTTTGAATGCAAGGGACCAACTTGTTTGGACTTGTTACAGTCTACGCCAAGTCTCGTATGCTTTTATTTATTCTATACCTATTTTTGCCTAAGTTTACCCATTGCATTTTTCTAAGTAAAACAAAGAAGTGATTCATTTTGTTAATAAACGTAGTAAATGGACTATCCTTTTGAATATTTTGTAATGAAATTTATTGTTTTTTTTAGAAAATTTTAGTAAAACGTTTAATTAGTGAATCTTTATTTTTTTGTTGACGCTATGCTCTGGCTTATCTAAATAAATACTTAAATCAGTTACAACAACTTTTTTAAAAGAATGACACTTTACGAGGTGTATTTAAAGGTGGGTACACATATGCGAGCCGAACTGTTTGCGAACTGCTCGTGAGCTGTTCGCGAAGAGTTCGTTGAAAATATGTTTATGTTCAGGCTATCGAATACCCTAAGTATCTAATAACAAACCGATAATTAATTTACTTCGTTATACTAAACATTTCGGTATTTTGTTTACATTATATGTTATTAATTTCTCTCGTTACTTTTGAATAAGCCGCGCTCGTTCAGCAATTTTGTTTAACCGAATGATCTCATCGCACACTCGGCAGAAACAATTTATAGTCTCGAACACCGTCCAAATTTAAATGCGAACATTCTTTGTGTTCGTCCCAAAAACCGACAGGCCGCGGTTCCTGACGAGCAACGAACGAACAGCTCGCAAGCGGTTCGCCCCGTCGTACAAATTAACGAATATAGCGTTCACAAACGGTTCGCGAACAGTCCTGCTCGCATATGTGTACCCGCCTTAAGCGTATGTAATTTAAAAATAAAAACATTCACAATTTCTTAATATTAATTTGATGACGGTATCAATTTGACGGCACGTCACCAGTTGCGTGACAACTGTAGCACGTCACCAGTTAAGGGTTATTATAATTGTGTTTGTACCGTCCTAAGAAAAAAAAATTATTTAAACTAATTAATTTAGGTACACATCTTGACACAATAGTTAAATACAAAATATACAGCATAAATAAAAAATAACAATAACATTTTGATATTTAGTTTGATTTAAAGATTATCTTGAAATTCAGAATTATACGAGTGAATGTATTCCTTTAGGGGGAAGGTGATTCTCAGAAGTACCTTAGTTTATACAGCTCTCCTTTATCTGACATATTTTAGTTTTTAATACATATAAAAATAACGTACTGGGGCCTGAAGATCGGGCAAATATTGTTAGCCTTAAAACCAGTAGCTCAAAATTCGTCAACTTAAATAAAAACTACTTAAGATTGTGAGTATTGACTTATTTTTCATATACTAGCATTACTACAGAATATCTGCTACAGGCAATTATATTTTAGGTTTTGCGACTTTACTTATATCCACTTAATAATTAAAGTGTTATGTTATTATAAATAAAAATTGGTGAACTTATTGGAGAAAAGCTGTAAGTAATTTTAATCAATTTAGATACTTACTTCAAAACAGGTTCATATTATTTATTTACCTGATGTCATTAAACAACGAAAATGGATGATGTTAATAGTCCAGGGACGTCGAGGCCCCAAACGTTATTGACATCATATAAAACTTCTTCATATTCTGCAGCGTTAATCAATTCAACTCCAAAATTCCCATCCAAGAAACAAGCTATTTTATATAATGCTATGGAAAACGCCAAACTTGAGGAATGTCTACTTGCACTGGGAAAAATTATAGAACCAAGATATATTATTTTTTCATCACGAATTTCAAATGACCGTATTTGTATTTACCTAGCTAGTGAAGAATTAGTAGAAACTGTCATGAATGCTGATAGCGGAAGAATAGCTATCAATCAACAAATAATTTATGCTCGCCGCGTAATTACACTAAATGAAAGATTACTGATCTCTAATGTTTGCCCTAGTATTCCTCACACTTTCATAGAATCTGAACTTAAAAAGTTAGGCCTCAATTTATTGACTCCAATTAATTTTTTTACGAATAGGTACAATAAACCCAGAATATAGACATATACTGAGCTTTCAAAGACATACATTTATCTCTCCTTTGGAAGCTACATTAATTCCTCCCTCAATTGTCATAAACCACGATCAAACATTTTATCGTATTTTTTTATCTTTAGAAAAACAGATGTGTTAATATTGTAAATAATCTGACCATTTTGTAGCAAATTGTCTATCCTGTACAAATCCAAATCACCAAATCCAAATCGGCAAAACTTAACAATAACAGTGCCAACTACTACTATAAATACACTATATCAATATTAACTACATCCCAAATACCACCATTAACATTATTCTTAAGTTCTCAAACTACATGCACAGATACAAATATAACAACTACCCAGTTATCAACAACACCTAATGTTTCACAACCTCATATAGCAATCCCAAACTCTTCCTTAACACTTTCATGCCCTATCAATTACAAATCAATAGATATCACTGATATACTTGAAATAACTAATACACCTAGTAAAGAAGTAAACACAGCTAAGCGCAGCCTTGATGAAATTTTAACCCAACCTTTACAAGAACCTAAAGAAAATTTTACAAAACCAATACAAAAACTTAAAAAATCCAAAACTATTGATAATTCTGAGACTATTGCTAACAGTATGGAACCCGTAAAAGATTTTATTACTATAACACCGATATTAAATTTTGAACAACTAACTGATTTTTTTGAAAATACTTTTGAATCTCCAGATAAATTGAGTCTATCTAAAACTTAATTAACTCTCTAAATAATATATCATTTTTCAATAAAGTTATCATTGATGCAGCGAATAAATCCATTGGAAAAATAGCTTTTCATCCAAAACATTCACCTGTACCGTAGTGGAACGATGTGAGCCAACAGGCAATAAGAGAATCTAAATCGGCATTTAATAGATATAAACGATATAAAACTACTGAAAATCATATGGAAATTAAAAGAATAAGAGCTATACTTAGATTAATTATTAAAAAAAGCAAGCAAATCTAATGGCAAAAGTTTGTTTCAGAAATTAATAGATCTACTCCAATTGGTCAAATCTGGAACAGGATTTGAAGTATATCTGGAAAAAATTCACTATACTCTATAAAGTACTTAATAAAAGACAATCAGACATTTACGTCCGAATTCAATATATCTGAAGTAAATGCAAATCAACATCGTACCGATTCTAGTGATGAAAGCTATTCAATATAATTCTCAAATAAGAAACAATATAAAGAAAATAAAGTAATACCATTAATCAATGACACTTCACCAATAAACAATTCTATAAGCTTGACTAAACTTATTGAAACTCTTAACTCCGTTAGAAGTACTAGTCCAGGACCAGATAATATACCTGTACTTTTTCTAAAGAACCTACCACTAGTAGGCCAAGAACTATTATTGCAACTTTTCAATTTTATATGGATCAATAAGGTATTCCCACACATATGGCACTCGTCAATCATAGTTCCCATAAACAAACCAGGTAACCCTGAATTTTAAGCAGAATCCTATAGACCATTCTCTCTCAGTAATGCAATTTGTAAGTTTCTAGAAAAGCTCATTGCCAATCGACTCATGTGGTATATTGAACTTAAACATCTTATTATACCCGAACAAAGTGGATTTAGGAAAAATAGATCAACATTCGATAACTTAATATCATGTAATGTAATCAAGAATGCTTAGCTATATTCTTTGATTTAAAAAAGGCTTTTAATACAGTATGGCGCTATGATATTTTAACTACACTCCACAATTAGAAGATTCATGGTAAACTGTTTGCTTTTATTTCAAACTTTCTACGGCAACGATATTTCCAAGTTCGAATCAATAACCATTTATCTGAATCTAAATTACATAAAAATGGAATTCCACATATGGAAAAACATATCTGCTCATAATCGTTTTGCTGCATCTCTTAAGTTGATATAATCGTGGTCTAACAATATTGGGCTTCAGTTTTCCACCACAAAAAGAAAAGCTATACATTTTTCACGAAAATCAAATCCACAAAAGTTCCCAAATCTATTTTTATACAATTCTCCTATAGAAAATACAAAAGAAATAAAATTCCTAAGGATGAAACTGGACTCAAAATTAAGTTGGACAAGCCATAAACACTCGCTAAGACTATCGTGCCAAGCTGGACTAAACATTATGAAATCTGTATTACATAAAAATTGGGGAGCAGATTTTCCAACTAATAAATTTATATAGAGCTTTAGTTAGATCAAAACTGGACTACGGATGTGTTGTATATAACACTGCAAACCAAGCATTGCTCAAAACTTTGGATACTCTTCAGTCCTGTTGACAGTCTACTCTGTGAAGCTGGAGAGCCACTCTTAAACCTAAGAAGAAAATATTTAACTCTATCGAAGAAATAGGGGTCCTGTACCTTTCTATGAACGAGCTAATAGATACTTATTAGATTTTAATATTGAACTACCTCCCATTTATCCTACCTGTGAAATAAATTTATGTTTTCCTTGGGTTATTCCCTCTCTGCTTTGTAACCTTAAACTTACAGCATATAAGGAAAATAACGTGATACCCTATTTTTTTAAAACTCACTTTCTCCATGTTCTCACACAGTACAAAAATTACCATTGTATATACAAGGACGCATCTAAGACCATAAATGAAGTAGGAGCATGCTTTGTGATATCACATGAATATCCCATCTATAAATTGTCTCCTAAGACAAGTATTTTTACATCAGAACTATTTGCCATTACTAAGGCCCTAACCTTTATTCTAGGAAAAAAACTTCCCAAATCTCTTATAATATCTGATTCACTTAGTTGTCTGACATCAATTTCTCAAATTTATCCCTCTCATCCAACATTACAGCAAATGAAGTTAATTTATTCCGTATATACCAAAACAATTTGATAGTAGAGTTCCTCTGGGTACCGTCACACGTTGAAATAGATAGTAACGAAAAGGCAGATAGTCTAGCTAGGTACGCAGTAACCAGTACAGCCGCATCAGTGGATAATTTTAACGGTGCAATTGTAAACGGTGTAATTTAAAACCTTACTTAAAAGCAAAATTGCACGATGCAAAACCAATGGAATTGGCAAAACCAATGAAATAGAAGCACCACTAAATCGATATAAATATAATCTTTCGTCCTTCCATGGAACTTCTGGTCTTCAAAGCGACAACACTAGATCCTAATAACAGTGTGTTTTGTTTTGTTGTGTTTGTGAATGTAAAGTGACAGTGAAGCACATTTTAATTGACTGTCCAATATACTCAGTTGAAAGACTATATCACCACATTCCAAAAACATTAAAAGAACTTATAGGAGAATCTAAATAGCTGACTTGATAGAATTCTTGAAATCTATAAACATTTTTAATAAAATTTAATACAATACATCAATAATTAAAATATATATTGTATACATATTGTATACATATTATGTAATTGATATTTTATATATGCCTATCTATGTCTTTATCACTTTTTCTATTTTGCTGATGTTAATAACCCTAAGTGGTTGAAGCAAAATAAATAAAAAAAATTAAATTTTTTGGTTTTACCAGAGGACCCAATTGAAATAAATAGTCCTGAAAACTATTGGTTTATTAATAATGAAGATACTGTGTAGTGCCCTTTTAGTAGTCGCCTTGTTTATCTTGCTTTATTTTATCTTTATTTTATTAATTTCTCCCATTTCAGTTTTTATTTCGCATTTCAGGATTCGTTAAGTTGTATATTTTGTACTCAATCAGAGACTTTTTTTAAGTCAATAAGTTAAAATTTGCCTTTTGGTTAAACTATTTTTATTCATAGTGCCCTATGACTTCTCTTATGTAACTCTACGTTCATTAATAACGAAAAAACTGTGAAGTCCCCTGTTGGTAGTCGCCATATTTGTTCGTCACACGCTCCAATTGGACTAATAACAAAGGAGATATAATGTAATGCCCTTTTGGCAATGGTGCAAGAAAAAGTGGAAAGGATAATAGGAGTTAATAATAAAAGTAAAATGTAATGGCATTTCTCGTAAAACAGAAGACCAAAAAAGGTATATCCATGAAAGGCAACCGTATAAACGTATTTCTCACTATTGGTCGTCTTCAGCCAAGTTAGAAAAGGAGCATGTTACTTGGGAAAGGATCACGACAGGAGAAATGTGACCAATTTGTGGCAGAGTTAAAAGACCCTGATGGTTTCCAGGGCAACAACTAACAATAACCACGGAGAAAGCCACAGCTACCTGGGGAAAGGAATGCCAAATGAAACACACACACATACACACACATATACACACACTATATATGTATATATATATATATATATATATATATATACATATAAATATATATATATATATATATATAATAAGTAATTAAGTAAACTCTTAAATATTGGGGAAATCTGGAAATCTTGCAGATTTCCCCAATATTTAAGAGTTTACCATATATATATATATATATATATATATATATATATATATATATATATATATATATATATACGTTAGATCACTAATCACGTATTTACCTTTTTAAAAAGGAACTTTATTTGTTACACATTAAATAGTACAAAATTAAATTAATTTAAAATGACTACAATAACTGGACTGGTCGAAGTTGCAGCTAAGCTGTGGTTCCGACATCTGAAAATGGTTTATAGGTTTGGTATGAAGTGCTGAATCGCTGTTCCCATAAATATTGGCCAACGATTCATACAAAGTTCTACTGCGTTCTAGCTAGTTCTAGGTTAATATTTTCTCATATAACAGCTCCCCTTATTAGTGAAAGGTCAATGCCATTGCTTTGACTTTTACAGAGTAATTGGTGTTTCTGCTTCGCTTTCTTGTTGGACATTTGGTCTTCTTCTGAACGAAGTTAAGCTTTGAAGTTTCTGTCTAATGGAATTTCTGCGTGGTAGTGAAGTTGGAGGCTGATCCTGGGACAAGGAGATTGCAATTTTTGGGAATATTTTAGTTCAGTATTTTCAGAAAAGGTATAAGATAACTAGGATAATAATTAGGGATAACGTTGATATAGTGAATAAGGGTAGATGTTCCTCAATAAATGATTGGCTCATTTCTTCTGAATATTGGTCCAATTTGTGTTGTGCAATATTTAAGTCATCTACGTTGATCTTACTGAGTTTTAGTGGTTTCAGTTTTGATAGGTGACTCGTTGTCTCAAAATGGTCACAGCATCTGTAGGGTACGTTAACTGGATGACTTCTATAAGTGATATTTGTATATTTCTCAATTTGGTCTCTAGCATGAATTCTGGTACTGCCGATGAATGCAATACATTCGGGAATTAATCTTAAGTTTGAATTTGATTTGATGATGTGTGTAGTGATATCTTTTCTTGCACATTTGATTGTTACTGGTAACGAATCGGAAATGGTAAGTAACCATAGTAACCATATATTTCGGTCAATTTCTTGTACATTGTAAGTTTGATTATCTAATATTGGTATTGAATATAATTGATACAAGGTGAATATTTCGGGATCAACTAACGGAATTTCGAGGACGAAAACAATTTTTGAATCAAGCTGATAAGCTTGTAGTTTTATTAGGGGAGAGTCCTACAGTACCGTCACCTTAAGGTTTATCAACAAAAAAATCAAAATGCTAAAAGGTACATGTTTAATACTTTCTGTCATGTATGAAAGGACTATTCTGCTGTCAATAAAAGTAATGTTTCAAAATCATAATGTTTCAAAATAATCACTTTATTAATGAAAATTAAAGATAAGGAAAAATCAAACTTTATAAAATTGGCCTCCAGTACCGGCCAGTAAATATATTATCAATTAAACAATACAGAAATCACAAATATATTGTTTGAATAGCTCTGATATGTTCGCAGAAGCCTCATAAACCCAAATATTACAGTTTCCACACTGTATCCAATCCTCTTCATGAGATTTAGTGCACAAAGGACAAACTGTCTCTTCTTCAACCGGTCTGCTAGGAGGAGGTAGGTTTCCATCTTTATTTTTCCTACTTTTCTTACTAACATATCTTCCTGACAACAAGCTTTTACCTTTTTGAACATATTTTCCTGAGACCTTATTTTTTTTTGTTAACGTCATTTTCCACAAGTAAATTCTTCCCTCGTTTAAGTGATTCGACGCTTGTTTTGCCTGCTTTTTTCTCTTCCAACATTTTTTTGTATGGAGAACCAGTTATAATTTCGCTTTTTTCAGCTTTACGACTCCGGGCAGTTGCTCTTCTTTTAGAAGCATCAGGAACCGGTGAGAGTTCTGTAAGTTCAGCTTTAAAATTGTCTGTGGATAGGTCAATTGTAGCTTCTTCTTGAGATTCTAATTGCCGCAAAAAAGCAATTTGTGATTCTCCATTAGCAAGAGTAGTTTGGTTGTCGGAATGCACAGAATTTGTAATATGGGCTACGAGATCAGGAGCAGGAGTAGTAGATGTTGGTTCTAGCAGTTGGGAAGATGAAGGCAACGGTTCTGATGTTGAAGGTGTTGCTTCTAGCAGTTGAGAAGATGAAGGCAATGATTCTGACGTTGATTGTTGTTCTGTAATGTTGGTTATGTTAGAACAAATAAAGTCCAGATCATTAAAGACATTTTTATCAAAGGGATGTATGCCTGTGCAACGAAAGCCACTAACTGCGATTTCCATTCGAGAAACTCGATTAAAAGCTGAAGCAACTAAGCCAGCAATCTCGTATTCACTGATTCTAATACCGGGATTTAATCTCATCCACAAGTCACATGCATTATTATAAGCAGATTTAAATGGCTTCATGAACGTACGATCTAGTGGCTGTAGCTTATGGGTCGTATGTGGTGGGGTGTTAAGCATATGGATGTTATTTTTCCGGGCAAATTCAATAACATCTAAGTCCTTATGACTCGCATGTCCATCTAAAATCAGGAGAACTGGATTCTCGGCTGTAGGATTAGAATACTGCACAAAATGATGCATCTATTTTAAAAATAATTCGGCATTCATCCAGCCGTTTGGCTGAGCTTCGCCTACGCTCTCATTTGGGGCGTTAACCATTAGTCTTTCATTCATTCGGACTCGTGGAAATATAAAATATGGTGGAACAAATTGACCTCCAGCGCTCATTGCAAAAAGCACCGTCACGTTCTTTCCACGTTCTGCTGAAGTCAGTTTTCCTACTTGTTTTTCGTTTTTAGTAGCTAAAACTTTGGCATGTTTTTGGACAATGCTGACACCAGTCTCATCGCAATTCCATATTTTATAAGGAGTGAATTTAAACCTCTGTATCAAAGTCTCTAAACCATCAAAGAAACGCTCAACCTGAGGTCTGTTAAATCCTACTGCTCTCATTAAGCTCGTTGATTCAGCACTCCGCAATGATAAATCACTATGTCTTTTCATAAAAGAATAATAATAGTTTTTCCCTGCCATTTCTTTTTCTTTATTAAACTGGTGAGGTAACTTCAACTTCTCTGCCAGTTGAAAAGCAAGACGTAAAAATTCTTGCCTGTTTAAAGGCATTAGTCTATTGGCCAAGTCTTTAACATGTGTCGCCAATGTTTCTTCATGTTCAGGTGGAAAAGTATTGTGAAAACGACCCATAACTGGCTCAATGGATATCTCTTTATTATTTTTAATAGCACTTACTCTGTCATTCAATGTAGTTCGTGGTATCTGATAGCGTTCGACAGCTTGGTGTGCACTCATCTCATTATTCAGTACCTTTTCCACGGCTTTTCGCATGTTCGCAGGATCCCAGCTGCCCTTTTTTTGCCTCACATGAACATTATTTTTATCACTTGGCATTTTTACGTACCTGTAAGTAAAAGAAATCTTTTAAAAACGAACTTTATTATTGGCCGGTACTGCAGGACAATGCAGTGGCCGGTACTGGAGGAAACGAAAAAAAAAAAAAAATAAGTTTGTTTACAGGTAAAAACAAACGCACAAATATTGATTTAAAGTATACTTTTTTATAGTTATATAAGTACACTATACATACCAGGAGTAATTTGTTTTAAACTGGATCTTTAAATGTTGAAAATCACCAACAGAATTTTAAATATGCAGTGTACGTCTATGATGCCCAACACAAATCTTTGCACTGACAAGAATCCTGTCGCGACAAGTTGACACCGCGCTGGGCTTGTACTTATAGGAGTGTCTAGCACTAATACCGATAATTATCACCGTACCATCTATTATAGGTTTGTAGAACTTTCAACTGGCCGGTACTGTATGCCGGCCGGTACTGTGGGACTCTTCCCTATGTCAATATACTGAGCTATATTTGACATAAGTGGGTAGAGGCAATACGTTATTTTGTAATGACTGTGAGATTTCTTTTAATGCGTCCATTAAGTCTATGGGCTAAATAATAGAACTATGTAGAATTTGGAGGCGAGAGAATGTGATAGAATTAAGTATATCATTTAAGTAATTTTCTCAAAATACGTAGCTTCCCATTAAGAACTCACATAAATCTAGTATTTGTAATTGTGCTTGGTAAAAGATGTCATTATCCTTTCAGTGCTAACGCATGGTCTCACAGACGGAGCTAACCTATTCATACCGATAATTAACGATCCGTTCCGATATTCGCGCTAGGTCATTCAATAGCTTCATATTTTGCCTAACCGTTGTTAGTATTAAAATATTGTTGAATGTAGATACACGGTTCGTTCGTTACACACGATTTCGGTCTCAGAGACGGATGTTAGCTTTTGCGGCTGTACTAAAGGTAAGGATTGTAACTTTTAGCGTTGTATTTTTAGTGAATAAGATATTATTTTTTTACTTTTTAGAAATAGAAATGAACTACGAGGAGGAGCAAAAATATTTGCAGAGACTTCTAGAGGACGTTGATAGTAATGATGAATTGGAATGCAACGATTCTTCGGATAGTTCTGAAGAAGACGAAGTTGAAATACAAAATCTCGATACAGAGAGTGAACAGGATATATCAGAAGCAGAAAATGATATATTTCATGAGGCAGAAGCAGAAAATATTTGCCGGCGAATTCCTATTTTTTTTGGTAAGGATAAAAAAACTAAATGGCGAAAGCATGTTGGTAATAAGCGAGTGCGTACAAGAGCAGACAATTTACTGAGACATTTACCAGGAGTAAAGGGGGATGCTAAGGAGAAATTATTCTTTAGTGATATTTGGGGATCTTTTATAACATACCAGATGTTGGAACTTATTGTAATAAATACAAATATAAATATTAAACTACATGCTGATCCTTTGAATAGAACCTACAGAAAGACGGATATACTAGAAATAAAAGCACTTATAGGCCTGTTGTACATAGCAGAAAAGTTCAAGAATAACCATCTCAATGCTCGCGACTTGTTTAGAAAAAACGGTACTTCCTTAGAAATATTTCGCCTTACAATGTCATACGAGCGATTCAAATTTTTATTGGCATTTATTCGCTTTGATAATAAACAAACTCGTGCAGAGAGACAAAAAATAGATAAATTAGCTCCTATTCGAAACTGTTTTGAAGACTTCAACACCAATTTGCCAAAACACTACACCATGTCACACTATTGTACAGTTGATGAAAAATTAGAAACTTTTAGAGGACGCTGTGGGTTCAAAGTTTATATGCCAAAAAAACCAAATAGGTACGGTATAAAAATATACGCCTTGACTGATGCTAAATTAGCTTATACCTCAAATTTAGAAATTTATGTTGGTCAGCAACCACAGGGACCCTACCAGCAAACCACAAAGACTTTGGATTTAGTAGTACGTTTGTGCAGACCTATCTGGGGTACAAATAGAAATGTTACAATTGATAATTTTTTTACCAGTAAGCAGCTAGCTGATACATTATTGGCCAATCATCAGCTCACTATAATTGGAACTCTTCGAAGAAATAGACCAGAACTGCCTTTGGAATTTACGGCGCCTATAAATAGGCCTACTTCTACAAGTATGTTTGCATTTCAAGATAAATGCACTATTGTTTCGTATATTCCAAAACCGAACAAAGTTGTGCTCCTGATGTCAACAATGCATTATGAAGATGATACGTTGGATCCCCAGACTGGTAAGCCTAACATAATAATTGATTACAACGCAACCAAGGGAGGAGTGGACACTATTGACAAGATGTGTGAAAGCTACAATTGTGCAAGATCGACTAATCGCTGGCCCATGGTGATATTTTATGCACTACTGAATATCGCCGGCATAAATTCATATACAATATACAAGTGAAATTCTGCTCGGAGAGCCCAACGCATACCACTTAGAAGAACATTTTTAGAGACAATGGGTATTCAATTGCTTGAACCACATGCCAGACGTAGAGCAATTGCACCAAATATGCCAAGGATGATAAGTATGCGACTCAGAGAAATGTTTGATATTACGTTGAATGTGCAAAATATTGCAAAATCTCATGGTCGTTGTTTTTACTGTGGAAGCCAGAAAAGTCGAAAAACAAAGTACAGTTGTTACTCGTGTAATAAATTTATGTGCTTAGAACACATAAAGGGTATATGTGTGGAATTACGTCAAAATAATTCACGTTAGCACTGAAAGGTTATTAACGTTCAGAAGTGTAGTCTCGATATTTTTTAAGTCTTTGTTAAAATTTCTTCGTCTATTTGCAATGTTTGAATTTTTTATTTATCTATTCGCGCTGTAACCACTTAAAAAATATAATACAGGTAAAGTTAGAAAAAATTACAATAATTGATACAGTCCTGAGTCTTTAAGATAACTTATTTTGTTTTTAATGTTCATGTTTTTTCCTAGGGCTTCCTTTATATTATTTGGGATAGTGTGCTTATTTCTTGCTGCTTCATATGTTTTGCACTGAATTAGTATATGCTTCACGGAGAGTGTTACTTGACAATTTTCACACATTGGCGGCACAGTTCGCGTAAATAGGTGTTTATGTGTAGGGTAGATCGGGGCTAGTTGTGACAGGGGCATGTTGTGACAAATAGTTTTATAGACTAACCATAGGTAGCAGCGTCGCCCGGTTACCCAGAATTCCACGTCCGCATGTCCTCAGTCTGTTTGTGTAGTTTGGTTGTGATGCTATGCGTTTCTGCCGCTTTATAAAATTATATGTCATTTCGTTGTAACGAAGTAAAATTTTGCTGTTGTCTTTGAATTGTTATTTCACTTTCAAACCACAAGGTAAGAAACTTATTCTAGTTGTAGTAGATAGTTTGTTTATTTCTCTCTAGTAAGACACAGTTTGGTTTCTATACGACGTGTCAAGGTCTGTGCAAGTGGCTTTATGTAAAATGGCGTACGGTGGGGCTAGTTGTGACGAAAGGCTTGGGGCAGATTGTGACAGTGTCACAACATGCCCCTACTAATTTTAATGCATGTTTATGGGTTTGTTACAGATAATGGTGAGAAATTATAAAAGGAAAACGGAACGTGGTCGGAGTAATATAAACAGTTACGAGTCGGCTTCGTTAGATGTTAAGTCTGGATCGTGTAGTTTAAGGCAAGCAGCTGAAAAATATGGCGTTAACCGGATGTCCTTACTTAGATATATAAAAAAACAACAAGCCAATCCAGATGGAGTGGTAGAAATGGGTTACAAAAGACCTCGAATGATATTTTCACAACAACAAGAAGAAGAGCTCTGTGAATATGCTGTTCAGGCAGCGAAAATATTTTATGGTATTAGCCCAAAAGAAATAAAAAGTTTAGCTTTTGAATTTGCTATAGCGAACAAAGTTCTTGTGCCTGAGAATTGGGTAGCAACAAAACACGCCAGTAATGATTGGTTTACAAAGTTCATGCAACGTAACAATAATGTGTCTATTCGTGTTCCTGAGGCTACCAGCTTAAGTCGGAGTACAAGTTTCAACAAGCACAATGTCGGACTCTTTTTTGATAACCTCGAATTAGTATTAAGTCAAAACCATTTTACAGCTAATGATATTTGGAATATAGACGAGACAGGGACTGGGACTGTCCAAAAACCGGTAAAAATCATAGCGAAGAAAGGCGAGAAAAGAGTTGGTGGTGTCACTTCAGCTGAGAGGGGGACCAATGTTACTATGGTTCTTGCTATTAACGCAGAGGGTAACTCAGTTCCTCCTATGTTCGTTTTTCCACGTAAGTTTTACAAGGAGCATTTTGTACGTGATGGGCCAGTAGGTTGTTGTGGTACTGCTAACCCAAGTGGCTGGATAACAGGCCCGGACTTTTTGTTTTTTATGAAGCATTTAGTAAAAAAAGTAAGGTGCTCAAAGAAATCACCGGTTTTAGTTCTGTTAGACAACCACAGTGCTCACCTATATATCGAAGTCCTTGACTATTGTACAGAGCACGGCATTACTCTCTTATCGTTCCCTCCCCATACAACAAATAGACTTCAACCACTGGATGTTTCCGTTTTTGGTCCATTTAAGAAGTTTTTAAACGACGCCATGTGTGGATGGATGAAATCTCATCCTGGAAACACAGTCTCAATTTATGACATCCCAAGTATAGTGAAAACAGCATTACCTAAAGCTGTAACACCAACACATGTTCAGGCAGGATTTCGTTCTACAGGAATATGGGAATTCAATAGAAACATTTTTAATGAAGAAGACTTTCTGTGTTCTTCGGTGACCGACCGACCTTTGAATAGGCCTATTGACATCGTTGATGGTAATGAGGAAGCCAGTGCTGGGCAGCTTAAAGAGTTTCAGCATCTCGATGAACCTGAACCGTCGTCATATTATGCTAACCAGCCAGGACCCTCCCATACCTATCAACCAGGACCATATCAACAAGGATCATCGCAGGCCAACCTACCAGGATCATTCCATGCCGAAGTTCTGCCTGTCAGCCCTATGGATATAAGACCTCTGCCAAAAGCTGGTCCTCGAAAAAATAAAAAACGCAAGAGCTTAACATCTGCAATTTTGACTAGCACACCTGTCAAGGAGACAATTCGCAGTGAAGAGTTAAAGAGGAAGGAAACAATAAAGTGCAAAGAGGATAAAATAAAGAAAAAATTATTTGACTCAAAACAACTGTTGCCTAAGAAAAAAGCAGCGCCAAAGAAAGAGACCGCAACAAGAAAAAGAGAAGACAGCTCAGAAGAAGAGGAAGAAGATTACTTTTGCTTAGTTTGTATGGGACCATATAAAAAGTCTAGGTTAGGAGAAGACTGGGTGCAATGTATGGAATGCAAGAGGTGGGCTCATGTAAAGTGCACAAAAGATGATCTTTATTATGTTTGTATAAACTGCCACTCTTCAGAACTACAAGTAGAATCAGCACAAATTGACGATAGCGATTAAGTTTTTTATTTTACCTTAAATTCACTAGATGTTTTTCTACACATTTGTTTCTTACATAAACATTTATCAAACATTTATGTATCTATACTTAACTATAAAATAAATTTATTATGGAAACTTTGTTATTATTCTCCAACTAAAGTTTATTATATTTAAAAATATTTACTGTCACAACCTGCCCCAAGTTCGTCACAACTTACCCCATATTGGGGCAAATTGTGACAATATGTGCATTTTGTAAAACTATTTACATACTGTAAGGTATTGCTTAAAAATTGCTGATGTTCCCAAATAATGATTCCCAATTAAAAATAGTACCTCATTAAAGTAATCTAACAGCCCTAAAAATTACGAAAAAAATGTTAAAAATTATTTTGTCCAAAGTGGCACAACTAGCCCCAGTCTACCCTAAAGTTACTGTGTCCTAGTCGCAAACGAGTTATTCTCACTTGGTCGTGTCTATTCGCTGTGGGTTGGAGCCACGGTTTCACTAATTGTTTGATTTCCTTGAGTTTATTTTGTGATGCACAGTGATGCACAGTGCAACAGTGATCTTATTATTATTTAAAATCTCTATTTCTGATTTGATATGTGAGGCAATTGGATTATTGGTATATAAACGTTTAATAGTGTGAAGTGAGCTTAGTAAATCGGTTATTATGAGAGACGGGGACTTTTTCGACTCTTTTATGTAGATAAGTGCTTGTAATATTGCAAACAACTCCGCAGTGTATGACGAAGTACTGAGATTGAATTTAAATTTTAAGGATGTATTGGATATAAGGATGGCTGCACCAACACCGTCTGAAGATTTGGATGCGTCAGTGTATATCTTATAGTGATTTTTATAAGTTTCCATTTCTGTTAAGAATGATTGTTTGATCAGGTCTGTTATAGTCTCACGTTTTTTATATATACTAAGGTTAGAATTAGTCTCAGGAATTGGTATTTACCAAGGTGGAGAAGTTAGGAAATTTGTTGGGAGAATTTCAGGAAATTCAAGATGTAGGTCATGAAGGTTTCTTCTAACTCTTTCGTAAAATGGTGGATCTAGTCTTGTTGTAGAGAAAGTGTCTTGAAATCGATCTGTGAACGTACTGGTATAAGTAGGGTGTTCTTTATTACTAGCTATTTTAGAAGCATATGAGAGAGAAAGGTATTTGCATCGTAAACTTAGTGGTGGTTCTTCTGTTAAGCATTGTAAACTTTCAACTGGTGTCGTTCGAAACGCACCGTAGCTATTCGTAGAGCTGTGTTTTGAACAGTTTCTAATGTTTTCAATACTGATACTTTGCTTGATGAATAAACTATCGCATCATAGTCGAGTTTGGATCTAACTAAAGATTTATATACATGTAATAGTGTATTTTGATCTGCTCCCTAAATTTTGCTGGAAATAGTTTTCATGAAATTTAGTCCTGCTTGGCATGATTTTTTAAGTTCTTCTGTATGTTTTTTCAGGAGAGCTTTTGGTCGAAAACCATAACTAAAAATCTGATATTATTTGTGAAAATGAGAATAATGTTTGAATTGTAGTGTTGAAAGTTCTTATAACTGAAGTGGTAACAGATATTTAATTTTTTAAGAGATTTTCAATTTGAGTTCCATCGTAATTTATCTTATTTATACATTTATTAAAGTATTAGTCGTCAGAGGCGTCTAAATTTCCAGTAATAGATTTCCAGATTGTTCCAATACCATTTGCAAAACCTCGTTTTAGGCGTTTATTATAAGGTACTGTGTCAGAGGTTATTTCTTTATATTTTAAGTTAACGAAGTTTGAGATTTGTTATAGCAGACTAACATGTGCCTGTACTTCGGCTTGAAAGGCAAGTTTTCTCGGTGTGTTCACGTTAATAAATTTTTCTAATAGATTTTCCAAAATTCTGTCATTGTTGGATATTGTAGTTTTGATAGGGAATAATTCTTTGTAAACAAGTAAAGTCCATTTGTCGTTAGATATTCGTATAGTTCCTTTTTCATGAAAAAATATTCCAATTGTGTTATTAATGGGAGTGAGGAGAATTTGGGATTGGACGATAGAAAGGAGTCCATAGAATCTGTAAAGGAAAATTAATTAAAATAAGGTTTCAGTCTATCAAATTTGGGATTCTTTTACGTAAACTTTGTCACCGATTTTAAAATCAGGTCTTCGTTCTGAAATATTTTTGTCAAATCTTACTTTCGCCTTTTCTTTCTGTCTTTATGTGTTTGCTCTGGCTACTTTGTAAAAATATTCCATGCGATTATTCAGGTCTCGAATATATTTACTCATTAGTGTTTTTTGATTGTATAGAGTTTCTGGTGGTCGACCTGCAGTGTGTCCAAATATAAGTTCATATGGTGTAAAACCTTGAGTCTTATTTTTCGTGTTGTAGCATATTATTGCATAAAGAAATATAGTAAAGGGATGATCGTTTGGGTTCTCGGCTTAATTTGCTCTAATCATTGCTGAGACTGTGGCATAATTTCTTTCTACAGATCCATTAGATTGTAGATGGTTAACACTAGAAAATGTTAGTTTACTGTCGTTTAATTCGCATAGATCTTTGATTATAGCATTCTCGAATTCTAGACCGCAGTCACAATGAATTCTTAGTGGTGTTTCATAGTGTTGACAGAAGAGTAGGAGTGCCTTGACTATTGTTACTGCCTTTTTGTCTTCCAAAGGATAGGCTTGCGTGAATTTTGTCAATTCGTCACGAATAGTTAAAGCATAGTTCTTAGTAGGGTATTCGAATATATCCATATTTATTCTTTCGAATGGTGTTTTTGGATTTTCTGTTATGACTAGTGGTCCACTTAAGTTTTTCCTGCAAATCTTAACTTTATGGCAAATTTCACATGCTTTTACAAATTTCTCTACATCTTTTCTTAAATTCTTCCAATTGTATTTCTGCTTTATTCTTCTGACAGTTTTGTTTATTCCTCGATATAAATTGTTTTAACCACAATGGTAATGATCTAAAATTTGAGGGATTTCGTCTTCGCTGGCTGTTTTAATTATATTTTGACAGATTCTTAATTTTAATTCTTTGGCAACAAAAATATAAGAAAATATCTCTAGGATAGGTAGTTCGAGATAATTTTCGACCCAATATATTTTTGATTCATCGAATTGATCTTTATTTACAAAAAGTACAAGAAACAAATGTGATATTACTCGTTCGGGATCAAACGGTAATGGTATAATAAAATATTTTCGATCTTTTACAATTTTGCTGTGTACAATAATAATTCTTCGGTTACTATATTCCATGTTTTCTTTGAATATGTCATTTATTATTTTCCCGTGGAGTTCTTCAAGTTTATTTTGACAAAAAATGTAACAATATTTTTGTTGGATTTGTCTAATAAGTCCGTATTCGATGTTTCAATTTTAGAATAATCGATTATTGATTTAGTTCTATACAGTTCGATAAACTTCGAACATTTTTTCTATGATTTCTTCATCGTCGTTTTAGTTTTCTTGAGTTTCCGTGTCATCTTCATTCGATGCATGTAATGAGATTTTTGATTGAAGGTTTGCACAATCCTTGAAATGGTGAAGCTTTATCCTTGAGAGGGCATCTGCATTTCTGTTTCTTCTGTATTTTTCCTGCATGATGTTCTATTTTATAATTGTATTCTTCGAGTTTTAGGCGCCAACGCGCTAATCGGCTTCCAGGATCTTTTATCGAAAAAAGCCATGTAAGGGGTCGATGATCGGTAATAAGGGTGAATTTTCGACCAAAAAGATATGGTCTAAAATGTTTGACTGCCCATACGATAGCTAATAGTTCTCTCTCTATAGTCGAATATTTTGTTTCGGCACTGCATAATGTTCTAGAGGCATACGCTATGGGTAAATCTTTTCCAATAGGGCCTTGCGATAGAAGCCTTGCAAAATTTGGATATATAAGTATTGGATCTGATTTTAAAATATTTTTAAGTTCGTTAAAGGCTTCTTTGCATTCAGAATCAAAAATATAAAGGTACGTCTTTTTGAAGTAGTTTCGTAAGTGGTTTAGAAATTTTGGCAAAATTTGGAATAAATCTTCTGTAGTAACTGGCTACAGCTACTACAGAAGTACTACAGCTGATCGTTCAAGGGAAAATAGACAGCAGAAGGGGTCCAGGGAGGAGAAGACACTCGTGGCTCCAAAATTTGCGGCAATGGTTCGGATTGTCATCTGCTGACCTATGCAGATCTGCCGTAAACAAAATCAGAATAGCCATGTTGATTGCCAACGTTCGGAACGGACAAGGCACATGAAGAAGAAGTAACTGGCTAAGCCTAAGAATGCTTTTATTTCTTTGGTGTTCTTTGGTTTCGGGAAGTTTTTGATGCAAGATATTTTAGCTGGATTTGTTTCTACACCATTTTATGTTACAAGGTGGCCCAAATATGCCACTTCTTTTCTTAAAAATTCGCACTTGTCTCGCTGTATTTTTAAATTTGCTTTTCGTAACCTTTTAAAAACTTCTGTTAGTCGTGACATGTGGTCATGAATAGTGGGTGAGTGAGATAATTATGTCATCCATATACACTAAGCATCTTTTGTTTAGTATTCCTAAGAGGATGTTGTCCATTACGCTTTGGAAAGTAGATGGAGCATTCATTAGTCCGAATGGCATGCGGACAAATTTGTAATGTCCATTTTCGAAGGAAAAGGCCGTTTTCTGGAGGTCTTGTGGCTCGATTTCAATATGGTGAAATCCAGACGCTAAATCTAGTGTTGTGAAGTATTGGCATCTTCCAAGTTGGTCCAATAGTTCTGATATTTGTGGTAGAGGATAACGGTCTTGTGCTGTGAGTTCGTTGAGTTTTCGATAATCAATAACAACTCGCCATTTTTGTTTTCCTGACGCATCTAATTTCTTCGGTACGACCCAGACTGGACTCGACCACTGCGAGACGCTTTTCTGGATTATTCCTTCTTCTAACATTTTATTAATTTGCGTCGTTACCTCTACCTTATGTATTTGAGGATATCTATAGGATTTAGTGAAGATAGGTTAAGCGTTGTTTGTTTCGATTTTGTGCTTGATTTCGTTTGTGAAGGTCAGTTTGTCGCCTTCGACATAAAATATATCTGCATATTCAGTAAATATATCTAGAATTAGTTCTTGTTCTTCGTAATTAAGATGATCAATTCTTAGTTGTTCTTTAATTATTCGTGTTCTATCTACTACGGGTTCTTCAAAATCATTTCCGTTGTAGGATAGGATTGTCTCCGAATTTTTGAAAGGTGCGATTGAAATGTCTGAAAATTCAATTGTCTTCGGCATAGCATTAGCATTTAGGACGGAAGTTAAGAATTCTCCATTTTCGTGTACATGGACTAATGCATGAGGTAATCTAACTTTTTCTACTTCTTGAGCTAATAATATGGCATCTATATTTGATAAGTTGCATTTTAGTCTGCATATTTGTTCGGCCCGGTTGTCAATGGTAATTCTGTTTTCCTTTTATTCGTTTTCTCTCCGGTGTTTCAAGATTTTTGTCTTGATCTCGGTTTTTTAAGATAGTGTATTTTTCATTCATAGGGTTTTGGTATTTTAAATTTGATTCCTGTTTAGAATCTGATTTAAGTTTTATTTTAGGTTCGTTTTGTCTAGTTTCTGTAGGGTGTTTCGGTGATTTGTCTTTAGGGGGTGTGTTTGTCTCGTGTTCTACTTTGTGAAGGGTGAGAGTTTCAAAATTTGCATGCAACTTTCGGGATTTAAAATCTATTACGCATTCATAATGATCTAGAAGGTCTAGGCCTATTATGCCATCGAAATCAATGTCTAAATTGAAAATAAAGACTTTGTTAGGATTATCGTTAATGAAGGGAATCAGGACAGATTCTGTTATTAACAATTTTTAGTCGGTTATACCTTGAATAGTAACGTTTTCAGGAAATCTATTATGATAATTGCAAACTGTGTTTTTTTTGAAAACAGTGATTCCAGCACCTGTGTCGATTAAAAGTGTAAAAGTGTTGGTAGCATCGTTAATGTAATATAAACTTTTGGAACTCATTGTATGAAATGGGGTTACATGAATGTCTGTTCGGGAAAATTGAGATCCGAATGAAAGTTGTCCAAGTTGAGTGCTTGGATTTGTTCTTGGATATTCGTAATATCCGTTGAGTGGTTCGTGTGATTGGGAGGATGACTTTGATTCTGAAGTGAAAGAAAATCCCAATAATTTTGTGTGTTATTGGTTTCGTAAAAGTTATCAGTTTGTGGATTATTTTCTGTATAATAATCTGTTTTATAGTTTTCATAGTTATGGGCATTATAATAATTATCTGGTAATCGTCTGTATAATAGTTAGTCGTCATTTCATCAGAGTATTTGTTTAAAACATGTGCCCGTTGGAAGTTTGGGTTTCTTTGAATAACTTATGGACGATTTTGATTTTGAGATGAAAAGAAAGGTCTCTGTTGGTTGAAATTTGGATTGTTAGAGGAATATTGATTCCTACTAGGGTTCTGATTGTTTTGATATTTGTAAGGTCCATTATTATATTGGTTTTGGTAACCGTGTGGCCTAGAAAAAGTTCAGTTTGGCTGTACGAAACGTGAAGAGCGGCATTCAGTATTTAGATGACCAATGCGGCCACAATTTGTACATTTTGTAAATTGAGATGAGTTTCTTCTCATTGGTTGAGAGGGTTTAGGAATAATTGATCTAGAATTCGATTTTTGTTCTTCAAAATATGACAATTGAAGTTCGCGTCGAATACGATTGCTTACTTCAATGAGATCTTTTGGATTACTAGCCCTAATAATTTCTCCTAGACGCGGTTTTAAACTAGTTAAAAGTGTGTTTAGGGCCATGGTATCGATTAAGTTACATTGGGCGGTTTTTTGATCTGGGGATAAATTTGCTATTTGGATCGATGCGTGCATTTTTGCATTCAGAACTTGTAAACGGTTAAAGAAAGTTAGAGGAGATTCGTTAGATAGTTTTCTTAGTCTTTGTAAGTCTTGTTTTAAGGAGGTCAGATCTCTACTGTCTCCGAAATGTAGATTTAGTAATTGTTTTATTTCTGGATAAGAAAGTGGTTTTCTAGAATTAATAAGCTGTGCAGCTTTACCTTTGAGTTTATTTTTTGCGTGAATCGTTAATAGAACGCGCTGATCGTCTGTGGCCATTTTAAAAGTACAGTCGCTGGCATCTAAAAATGCCGCAAACAAGATCAGAATTGCCATGTTAATAGCCAACGTTCGCAACGGACAGGGCACTTAAAGAAGAAGAAACTTATTGGAGAAAATCTGTATGTAATTTAAATTTAATCAGAACTACTTTATCCATTATGGCAATCTGTATTTTGCCAACTGCTGTTTTAAAAAGATTTGTAGTTGGTGTGTTGAACCATGTACGTACATTTTTCAACCATTAGTAGCAGCAGTTCATATCTTTCGCTGTTCCTCATGATGTGACCGATGTATTCTACTGTGGTTAGCAGGTCTTTTTCTTTTTGCATTAACAACAAAACATCCTGATTAGTAACTTGGTCAGTATAAGATATCTTCAGAATTCGACGATAAAGCCACATTTCGAAAGCGTCAATTTTCTTGCAATAATTATAGAATTTTAGGATCCAGTTATTGGAAAAGGTAGACTAATCATTACTCATATTGGATCTGAAATTGATTTTGTAAATGGTGGTTTTTTTAGAATGTACGTTTAGAACCACCAAAGATTATCATGAGAATACAAGTATGTATTTGAAGAATATTTAATTGTATCAGACGGTTAGTAACATACCGCAACATTCTGTCATACTAATGGATAAACAACAATTACCATTGTTGTTTAATTGAAACACTACCAACTTTGGCTTTATAATGGCATTATTTACTTAATTAGTTAAAAGGAAAAGAGATCACATTTGATAAAACGATGGTTCAATAAGAACCCATGAATTATTGTTCAATAATACAAACAAAATTATAAAAAATATGTAATCAATAGAAAAGCTAAAAATGACAGAATAACTGTTCTTCGTTTATCCCCATAAAATTACTGTCAACTTAACCCTATAGAGCTAGTATGGACACATGTAAAGGGTGACATAGCGAAAAACAACAGTTATTGAAGAAATAGCTGTTGTTAAGACGTACCGAGAAACAAGCTACGTACATTCAAATTAGTTGATGTAAAAAGAATGTTGAGGAAGCTTTATCGAAAGTCACTACAGAAAATTGGAAACTATGTTCAGTCCATCTAATTTACATACCGTTGCACGTCATCGACGTCAAAGCAAGTGACGTCACATGATACCAACACGAAATATTTAGGCGGTAGGTGTGTTCTTTTTTAGAATCACTTTGCCGAGTACACTGGCATTACAGCCACTAGACATATTTTATTATATACGCGTAGAAATAATATTTAAAGATTTGTATTAATGTTAACTTAAAGAAATACACAATAATATGTTTCATTTAATTTGTTTAAATGCATTATAAAGCGTTTTTTAGAAGAACATTTGTTCGGAACACACTGTAACTGTAATCAAACGATGGTGACATTTTGACATAAATTGGTAACACTTGTTTGACAGTTGCGGTGTTGACACTTTAGTTTTGTTTTTATTATTTACTATTAATTAAACCATGTTGTTTTTTAAACAAGCGGCTCGTTTTTAACAAGATTATTTTTTAACTCTTGTTTTGTTTGTATTTATTTACATTAAATATTAATTTATTTTGTTGTATACTGTTGTTGTACACTTTTGCAATAATTATGTGACCTATTTGATTTAAAATGGATTCAGGAATTTTTTATACTTTGCCAACTATGTCAACTTCGATCTCTGACGTAGATAATGACGTGCAACGGTTTGTAAATTAGATGGACTGTAGGTACACATACAGCATGCGAAAAGTACACACTTGGACAATGAATAAAAAAGATAAAATGAAAATAGATATCTACAAAAAGAAATTATTTTGAAGATACAAGTGATACAATTTATTCATCTTCTAAAGAACTTGTGTTACTGTCATCATTGCCAATTGAAATTATTAATGGCTCTATTACACTATCCATGATGCCATCTAATTTACACATTTTTTCCCCCACTTTGAGAACGTGATTAACACAATTTTGCCAATGTGTTGTGGTTACATTCTCGAGAGCTTGTAACAGAAGTTTTTTTAGTTCTTTAAGTTTAAATGTCGTGTTTTTAAGTGCTTTTAGCGTTATAAATAGAAATATTCTCATTTGAATGGTCTATAATTATTTAAACAATCTTTGTTTAAACAAATTAAATTTTGTGTTAATTTTTCAGTTCAGCGGTTCTGATTTGGCTCCAGAAGAATATGTCATCTGTGTTTATATTTCCTTGATCAAATAAAGACTATTTAATTAAACAAAGATTGTATAACTAATTACACAGCTTTCAAATGAGACAATTTGCATTTAGAGCATTAAGGGGTCTACAACATAGGAAAAATAAGTAGTTATATTTTGTTGATTTATTTTTAACAACATTAAAGCATCTTTAGGATTAATTGTATTAATGAAAATGATTATTGGATTAATGGTATTTATTGCTATTTTGCAGCTATAGTAATAAACTAAGACATTTTTAACCTCTATTCGTATAATAGGAAATTAAATAATTATTTTTATTTTATTTTTGTACGACTTTGCTCCTAAATGAATAGTTTTAAAGTTATAAGCAAAGAAAATAGAAAAAAAAAATCGATATTATCAGTAATTTTTAAATATTTTTAAAGCTCTTTATCATCTAATTGATTCCCCAATTCAGACATAATATATTTTTTGGATTGCACGTTTTATTTACTGTGACTAACCTATATTTACTTACTTATAATTGATTTGCTTCAAAAATTTATATAATAATGAACGACACATATTTGGAAGATCTGGGCGGTTGTTTACTTCACTTAAAATTTTATGTAATGTACTTAGCATTTCATTCTTGAAAAAGAAGTTGTGTACTATCTGGCGTACAGATGTTTTAACGTTTTCATTGTATGTTGCAAGAATAGAAGGTCGATCGCCAATATTTTTAGGACATCTTACTGTTCCAGTCTGCTTATATTCTTTAATTGTTTGGTAAATAGTTGAATTCACAACACCCAAAATTAGTACATTACTGTAGTAAGTCTTGATTTTAACTATAACCATTGTTTAAATAGGACTAGTTAGACAATCCTTATGGAACAAACGTTTGATTTTTATTCTGCCGTCATATGGCGGCCTCTAGTCATAAATTTAAAAAACTATTAACAGAAACTTAATTCTCAGCAGGATTCTATTCGAGTATATTTTTACCTGTCTGGTAACTTATGCAAACCTGTACACGGGTGCCAGATTGTGAAGAAAATATAAGATTTTAATAAAATGCTTAATGTTATTATCGTTGTATGCGTTTTGTGAAACATAACTTGACTATTTCGAGCGAATATTTCAAATTGTTTTTCTACTTTGAGACTTGATAAATCTAAACCGGTTAGTAATCTATTTAAATGAAGCAGTTAAATGCTGCCTTTTTTTAATTTTCATTAGTTTACCAGATATTTAATTTGGTTATATGATTTGTTAGAAAAGGATTAAATATTTAATTGAAATAGACTCGACTGCTATCGTCTTAACACTCATGCGGAGGTTTATTTTTTAGTCAAGACTTGAGTTTATCATTGTTTAAAAAAAAATATTTTTAAACAATGGTTTTATGTATGTTTTGAGAAAATTAAATTTTCAATCTTTTAATCTTTAAAATGACGTTTGAACATATAGTAAATTTATGGGTATGGTTTTTTGATAATGGTTTTGAAACAAATAAACAGATCGATATGCCACAACAAGAGGCAACACATATTTAGGGACAAATTAATCTATGTGTTGGGATAAAAGGAATAATAATTAACAAAACTTTAATAAATAGTACCCTTTATTTTATTTATTTATGTATTTTATAATATACACACCATTTTTGTATTTCTGTTTACATAAATGAGAATGTTTTTTTCAATCAACTCGCCCGATATGACTGTTTATGCAAAAATTAAATTCGCGTTATTTTAATAGTTAGATAACACTTATGAAAATTCTAATATCTACACCATAGACAATATTAACAAAATAATAATTCAAGGTAAAAAAACAAAACAAAATTGTTTACATTAAGGCTGTTTTAGCAGTTGAAGTACACTGCGATTTGAAATGGGCGTATCACTTACTTCTCTACACTGCTTACGTCAGACCTACGTAACTCACTAATTTGAAATCTATAACTTTATACAGTGTTAACTTGTTTCGATCTTTACTCAGTGGCGTGGGCGACGGGTAGTTTAATGACAACAAATGCATTATTCTCCATTCAAATAAGTTTTGTCGGGAATACCTTTTCAGATTGATTATCGTAGATAATGTTTTAAAAATAATTATCACATTTTTAATTTATATGTCTTAGCTAAATATAGTATTGAATAAAAATTTGTGAAACGTGACTGCAAAAAACATCGTGGTGTTTATTTATAAAAAATTTAAAATAACATAAAAATATCGAAAAAATTCCAACTTGTTGTTACAAACAAATAAACAATTTCGCAGTTATAGCTTAAAAATGATCCCATGAAGTTATTTATTTGTTAGAGAAAACCGATATTAACCTAGTAAAAATTAAACAAAAAATATTTTTATTTATCTATAAAAAATTGGTACCTGCAAAACCATCATAATAGTAAATGTATTTATCTGGCAAGTATTTCGAGGCGAGGCACTGTGAGGAAAAAGTTCTCGGAATGGAATATACCTTATTTTAATATATTTATAGGTTGCAGTTACATAAGAAAAGTATCCAATTGATGAATAAACCACAAATCGTGGATAATTTTCTTTCTTATTTTAAAACACCCTGTTTTGTATTTTCTTCTGAAGAAGAAAGTAATCTGAAGATGCTTTTGTTTTTAACTACTTAAAATACGTGGCAACATATTTTCAATATAAAATTTTTTCAATTTTGGCAATATTTGCTTCCAAAATTCCGGCTTGGCTTCTATCTGCAATTAGAAAATATTTATTAGTTGTTGTAGTTTAGTATGTGCAGGTATCAGTATTAAGTATACGATAAATAATGATACATAAATAATAATACTAGTAATCATAAAAATGTTGTTTGAATATCTTAAAAATTCTGACATGAAAAAAAAGTTTCTAATACGTTTATAAACTAATATAAATATGTACCTTATCAACAATAAAACCCATAGGTGTCCAAACAATAAAGTAGCAATATTTTTTCTGAGCTATTGCTAGCTGTCCTTGAACTTGATAAAAATAATTGTCGGTGTGTTTTAATTTTAACGTATTTTCTTCGTGCGTTAGGTATTTAATTTTTTTTAATTTAACAGCCTCTTCTGGGGTCAACTTACAAGCCGAATAGGGGCATTTTACTTCTACGATATGATCGTCATCAATAATGCCATCCGGACTCGCTGCAAGAAACGGATTTTCTGCAGAAATGAATAATCCACATTCGCGTACTTTTAAATTATATTTTGCTTCAAATTCCAGTTTTGCAATTGCCTCATGATCTTGTCCCCACCTTGTAGCAGCAGATCCGTGAAAATCTGAAAACAATATTTTTTTTGTGGTGTTTGCAGGATTTGTAGATTTTCTCAATTTGCATACAATTCCAAAATTAGAGGCTGTTAAACGATTATGCCTGTATTCTTTCCACAAAAAATTTGTAGATTGACCCCTGGTAGATTGTTCTATTTTTGCAATCTCCTCATTACTTTTTTGTAAGGATTCCAAAAAACTCTCTTTCTCGCTTGTTGGTATTTCTATATCTAATGCACCGTAATTTTTATCAGCAGGTGCAATTTTTCTTTTTTTTCTTTATTACTGGGTGTAATTCTCTACGCAGTCTTCTTTTGTTCCCTACTCTTTTGATTTGATCTATGTATTTGTTTGTATATTTTCCTGGACTTTTCATGGTCATTTTCTTATGTAGGTCACTAAAGTAATGTTCTCTTTTATTGAATGATATCGCTGCAGCTTTACACCGTGTATCGTAGCTACCTCTCAAAACAAAATTAATTCTTTTACCCCCAACAAACTTTGAAATCATATAGTTATATGTTTCTGCTGCATTATTATTCATATTCAACAATAAGCTATGAGTATGTTGAATTAGTCTGTTCCCACACGAGAGAATGTCATTCAATAATCGTTTCGGCCACTTGAGATTTTCAATAAACTCTTTATTTATTAAAACATTACACTTCTAATATATTATTTTCACAATACACGTTATATTTCAAAATTCACAAAATGCATTTTTATTCCTTGAGATGTGAAGAAGGAATGGTAAATTTAAGCGTACACATCATATGGTAGATATTTCAAAGCATTTCATAAGTCGTAAACCAAAGATTATACACAAAAGATTAAGTTACATTTAAGAAAAAATCCCTACACAAGAAAAAACGTTCCCTATTAAGAAAAAAGAATATTTGGTAGCGATACCTGAGTTTGCGAAACTCACGATGTTTAACATCTCATGTTCCTTTGTTTCGTTCCTTTTACAAAACGACGTTGTTCATAACCGTATCGACCCAAATTAGTTTTAAATTTTCTTCTGTACTCCCATAAGTCAAATGCTTCTATTCTATTACCTACTTATATCCTTTTCAGCGTCCAAGCCTCTATTCAATATAATAACGCAGAAATACATAACATTTCAGTATCCATATCGTGAGTTTCGCAAACTCCGGTATCGCTACAAAATATTTTTTTCTCTTAATAGGGAATGTTAGTCGGATTTTTTCATAAATGTAACTTAATCTTTTGTGTATAATCTTTGGTTTACGACTTATGAAATGCTTTGAAATATCTACCATATGATGTGTACGCTCAAATTTACCATTCCTTCTTCACATCTCAAGGAATAAACATGCATTTTGTGAATTTTGAAATATAACGTGTATTGTGAAAATAATATGTTAGAAGTGTAATGTTTTAATAAATAAAGAGTTTATTGAAAACCTCAAGTGGCCGAGCATGACGAACAAAATTGACTACGTAAAAAACGTACATATAAGTCAAGTTAAATAAAAGCTTTTAAAAACGGTTGTAAATATATAAATAATAAATACTTACTGTAGTGCAATTGCTCTCCTTTTCCTTGGCCTAGGACGTTTACTGGGACTCATTTCTTATCTTGCCACTGATAACTTATATCAGTAAACTAATGTAATACTTAAAAATACGCGTAAACTAAAGAACTTATAACTTATACCACTAAACTAATAATATATTAATTAACATACCCGTAAACTAAAGAATTTCAATGTTTTCAAAATAACTAAGAATATTGTAAACTGTAAATACTAAGCAAGTTGATGAAGAAAATACAAGAATGAATAACTGATAATGGATTCTAATTCAAGCGAACTAACTGACCGTACGTTCATGAGATTTGACGTCACGAAGGCGATAACGATGAAACTATGCGCCAATGATGAGTAACACGTTTCACTATTAGATTTCAGTATATTTTAGCAATTTTCTTCAAAGTTGGAACACGCTTTTCTCGATTATTACTGGACACAGAAAGGTGAAAAAAAAACCAACGATTACAGAAAAAAAACTCTTTCAAGTGATGGGCGTAAAAAGTTTGGTTATAATAGAACGTTAAACAGTCTAATCCATTTTTTCAACAGAAGTTTCAAAAAAATAAAAAAAGTAAGACCATCAATTTGAAGGCAACATAATTTCGAATAATGTGTCCAAATTTCGAGAAATTTCGTCGGTAAATAGCAGAGAAAACACTGTCCCTAGGTTTTGGTGCACCGATAAAACAGCCTTAATAGTTATAGAAATCGATTGTAACATTGTTTGCATGAACTAAAATAAGCAATGTATGAGTTGGATCTATGTATGAACCAGCAATACTAGTTTAAAAATATTAGATCGATGTTTAACTACAATGGTATCAAGTCCAACAAACGTTATGATAGCAAAGTGTTCAAGAAAAACTGCAGCAGAAAACTGAGTTTGTGGCTTTCGTGCAGTTTGTACAGATTTTGTCCTCATCTTAACCAGTCTCTTTTTTTAGTGCTGTTATGCGAGTTTTAAGAAGATTAATCCGTATTCGAGATGCATGTAATCTCCTTTAAAGTGTGTGATAATTATGAAATCTTTTTTTCTTGACCAATGGTGATAACGGCATATCTAAAAAGCTCATCAACAAAATCGTCAAGTTCAGAATTATCACTGTGCGAAACAGTATTGGCACTGGTTGATGGTTGTTTTTCTATTGAATACGTATGAAAAACGCGTGGTGTCGTTAACGAACCTTCCTCTTCTACCTCACTATATTTTTTTGGTATAGCAGTACTGGGTAAATATTTTGCATTTAGATATTTTTGGTCAAAATGCTTACTGCATAGATTTTTTTTTAAATCGGGTAGCTCCAGACTTTCCAATGCAGCATTACCTACAACAATATTATTATTAACACAACTGAAAAAAAGCAACTTTCTGCACAATAAATTAAAAAAATAAGTTCTGTATTTAAGATATAGATAACTTGGCAGTTATGCCAATATATGTTTATATATATATATATATATATATATATATATATATATATATATATATATATATATATATATCTACGGCATAAAGTGGACTCCGCCCATGTTAAAATTCAGGTTTAATTGAGCTCCGTGGTCAAGTGGATACCGATATACGGAGCTCACTTGACCATTCCATAATATTGGTTCTGTCGATTCATCAACATGTAGAGTTTAATAATTTATAAAAATTTTTTGGAGCCCGTAAATACCCCTGTATCATAAATGTATATCGTTTAGTTCACGAGTATATATTATAGGGGTCGTTCAGATCTTTTTCATTGTATATTTGAACCATACGTTTATCGGTTTAAGTAAGCTCTGAGAGTTTGGCAACTGTGCGATTATACCGTATATTTTCAACATATACCCTGAACGGTTTATATGGGCTCCTTATTTTTATCTACTATTTGTAGACAGTGTAATGTCATATGCATTACACTGTGTAACAGAGGATATCTTATTACCTGGTATAACTACGTACTAAAAGGTAACTGGTTCTTTAAAAAACAGGTATATAGATACAAAAGGATTTCGGCTTATTATTTAATGGAATGTTCGCTTGCATAGAAAATTTTATTTTTTCTGCATTTTTAGAAATATTGTTTTTTTATTTAATATAATTTATTAGTTCAATGCCGAATTCGATGTTTTTTTTTATTACAGAAATTTCGTAATGTATTTTGTTTACGTGAGTATGTCTTTGTACGTTTTATGTAAGCACCCGATTAATAAAAACTACTTTTATTTCATCTACTCTTCTGCGATATCTTGTATAAAGCTTTTTTATTATTTTAGTTCTGGTCTTATTTGTATACTCGATATCTCGTATACTATATCTCGATAAAAGGTTATCTCAAAATAAATATGGTTAAGTGCTGCAATAGATATTTTTGTGTTAAAATGGGTAGTAGTGTTGTGCACAAAACGAAAGAATGGTTAATTTGTCTATCAAGGTATATTCGGCAGCAGAAGCATATAGTGCAAGCGTCTATGTTTTAAAGGCGGAAGGACGTACGTCTCATTTTTAGCTGACAAGCTTGCGAAGAATATTATTTCTGGTCCTCAATTTACCTTTTAGTTTTAAACAATGATCTGTGACTGATCCCGTGGGATACAAACTATTTTCAAGAAATTTATAGGAAGTCTACAGTTCAACAATTTCATGACATTATTGGATGTTCAGTTTGTGAAAGCGTCTATGTTAGGGAAATTGAGGAGCGCACATGAGTTTTTCAGGGGTTTTGGCTGAAAATTGATTCATAGTTTATTTTTATTGTGCAATAATAGGTGTATCGTCTTTATAATATTAGTCCTATTATCTACTGGTATAAGTTGATCGTTTGGGTAAATGTTATACAGTGTAGGTGCTTTTATGCTACCCCAAGCGAGACCGTTCTTCATCTGCTATTCTTAACATTGAGTGATACAAAAAATATTCTCTTGTGTAGGCATACGCAAATAATATAAGTGAGTTTGTTATCTAAGGGAATATCATATAGTTTTTCGAGAAATATTTGGTAATTTAAGGTGTCATAAGCGGCATTTAGATTGAAAAATACCACCCCTGATACCCGATATTTTTCGTACCCGTCTTTGATGTGTTGGGTAAGATTTAGCATTTGTAATGTACATGATCTTCCCTATCTATAGCCACTTTTGTCTTTTAATTTGAGATTTTCTTAAAATATCGGTGAAATCATATTAACGATCTTGTGCAAAAGTATTTTAAATAGCTGATAAAATAAAGATATTGGCCGATAGTTTTTGTGTTCGTTGGAGTTTTTGCCAGGTTTAAGCGAAGTAACAACTTTGGCTTGTCTCTAGATTTTGGGTGTTTCCATAATTTGAATACAGTTGTTCATCATCCGGATAAGCCATTGTGGTGTTTTTGGTCTAGATTTCGTAATAAGCTTTGTGCTCAGATCCTCAATGTCGGTAGTTGTATTATTTTTCATTAAATATGTAAATGGTGGATCCAAGCTCAACATCGTTGAAAGGTTCTCTGAAAGCTGACTGGTGTTGTCCTTTCTTACTTTGAGTTATTCTTTGCTTTTTTTCCGACAGAGATAGCATGTCTATAATTATAATGTGGTTTTCAGCGATAAGCTTTATACCAAATACCCTACGTTAGGCCCTATATGTGTTTCCTGCACTATAAATAAGTCAGATTCGTGTTTAGCGCATATGTCTGATAAGTTTAAGTAAAGCAAAGTTTCTTGATCTCTAGATATACCCTTAACAGTTATAAACATATGTTATTAGAATAGTTGGTCCTAAAAAGGACCAATTTAACAAAATCATATTAAAGGGGTGACTGAAGAATTAGCCGATTAATTATTTAATCATTACCCTGGGTATGCCCGATTGTGGTGATCTTCTTAGTACTTAAATTTTCGTAAAGGCTCGTTCTTTGAACCCCATAAGTAATGCCTAATATTTTACTTTTTATTGAAAATTTAAATTTTACATGCCGTGTATTACTTTTTGACGATATTTCGAATCAGATTTGTATAGTAATAATTTAAGGTATTAAAGAGCCTGTTTGTGGTAAATAAATAGGTTTGTGATATCGTTCGTAACTCATATATAGATAATAAAAAAATAAACAGTTAAAATAGGTGTAAAAAATTTCAACTTCATACATCGGCGCCATTGTTCAGGTGATGAATTTATCACAGATATCAAAGGTTACATTTTAATTCAAGGTTCTATTTGCGTATTTTCAATATTATAAGAGTAGGAAAAGACATGTTTATGCTTTTATTTTTTTTTTTTAAATCTATTCTATTTTCTTTCTAGAGTTCCGTCTTTTTTGAACGACCTGTGGTCTTTTTTCAATTGGACACTTGTCTAAGGCTATGACAAATACTCTGTCCTCTGCTATTCTACATTAATATGACTGATTCATTTTCTCTTTCTTGCAGCTATTTTATTGTTTATCCTGTCAATCCTGTGTATCTTTTTCTTCTTCTTCTTCTTCTTTTTATATAGACATGACTCTGTCTGTTTTTCAATGTGTCTCCAGTAAGTTGCCGTTCCATGGTTTTCGTGGTCTTCTTACTGATCGTCTTCCTATTGGGTAACCGTCTCTTGCCATGTCTACTACTCCATTTGTTGTCATTCGGCTTATATGATCTTTCCATTCTACTCTTCTATTTCTTAACCAGTTCTTGATGTTCTTCACCTTGTATCTACATCTTATATCTGTACTTCTAGCTCTGTCCCATAGTGTCTTACCATCAATTTTTCTAAGTGTTTTTATCTCTGTTGTTTCTAACATCCTTTTTGTTCTCTCTGTGTCAGGTATTGTTTCTGCTGTGTATGTCATTATTGGTCTGATAACTGTTTTGTAAATTCTGCCTTTGGTTTCTTTCCCGATATTTTTATTTCTTCATATTGTTTCATTTAGGCAGCCTGCGGCTCTGTTTGCTCTATTCAGTGGATCTTCCACTTAAGTTTCGAGTTTTGCGTAGCTAGATAATATGATACCTAGATATTAAAACTCCATCACTTGTTCTATTATCTGACCTTAAAACTCCAATTAACATATTAGTAAACTTGCTGTTGTAACCATGCATTTTGTCTCTTTTGAGGAAATTAACATGTTAAATTTTCTGGCGGTTATATGAAATTGGTGTAGCATACGTTGTAAATCATCTTCACTTTGAAAGAATAGTATTGCGTCGTCTGCATAGCAGATTATTTTAATTTGTTTTTCTCCCATTTGGTATCCTCTTTTATTTCTTACTTTTTTAATATTTCATCCATAATCCGGTTGAACAATAGAGAACTCATTAAATCTCCCTGTCTTATCCCATTACCAGCTTCAATAGGGTCGGTTAGTTCTTCTTCTACTTTTACTTTTATTGTGTTGTTTTGGTATATATATTCGATTGTTTTGATTATTCAATGAAATTGACATTAATTTGATAGTTTTCATTTTATTAGTACTGATGGTATATAACTAGCATCTGTTGGTACTATATATCAATTTGAACATGTGGAAGTAAGAGAACTCTCTTGTTAGTAATTTCGGTGTAAATTATGATGAAACCAGAAATAACCCATAATATTATCCCACACCTCAAAGGTCTGCCTCGCGGTATCTGGGAGACGCAATAATTCGCTTTTGATAGATAAAAACAAAAACCCACTAAGACGAACACAACATAAATCAAAAAAATCCGTCAACCTGTCAATAGGGACATACAATATTAGATCAATGTCTACGGATGAAAAAGTACATGAATTGGAAGAAGAATTAACAAACATAAAATGAGATATCATAGGCCTATCAGAAACTCGACGAAAAGAAGAAACCCGAATACAGCCTATGTCATACTTAAAATAAGAAGAACATCAATTAAAATTATCCAGGTATATGCCCCCATGACAGCTTATGATGACGAAGATATCGAACTATTTTATGAAGATATATCAAAGGCTATGGAAGAACATAAAAATCGTCTTATACTAGTAATTCGAGATTTCAATGCCAAACTGGGTAGAAAACTAAACAAGGAAGAAACTAAAATAGGAGATTTCGGGTATGGTCAGAGAAATGATAGAGGTGCTACTTTGATGAACTACCTAGAAGAAAAGCATCTATACGCAATGAACTCCTTTTACAAAAAGAAGCCCCAACGAAAGTGGACATGGATCAGCCCTAATGGATCCACAAAAAATGAGATCGACTACATACTGTCCACGGAACGATATATCATTAAAGATGTAACAGTTCTTAACAGATTCACAACAGGTAGCGATCACTGGTTGGTCAGAGCAAAACTTAGTATTGACGGTAACTATGAAATGAAAAGAAAAATAATTAAAAACTGGGATCTAGTAGATAGAAACAAACTAGGGCAATATAAAGAGATATACAAAGACCTATTAAAAGAACAACTTACTTAAAAATTAGACAGTGATGACAAAGATATAGATGAAATAGACAACATACTTACAGCAACGATGATTACTTCAGGAAAAGAAATAGCAAAAAAGGATCTAAAAAAGACCAACTATATATCAACAGAAACAAAGAAGCTTATGGATAAAAGAAGGACGCTATAGAATATGTAGAAATCAATAAAACAATAAGCAGAATGATAAGAGAAAATAAGAGAAAAGAACAAGAAATAAAAATAGAAAAGGTAATACAAAACAACAAAAATATGAAATGCTTAAGACCGAAATTAGGTAAGTGTGAAATAAACAAAATAAAAGATGAAAACGGACTAGAAACAAACATTAAAGATGACATTATAAATATTATCCACCATTTCTACTCAGAACTATACAAAACAAAAAAGGAACCACCAGAAACAATTAAAAACCAACTTAAGGCTAAAGTAAAAAATGTCAACTCAGAGCTATAGCCAGAAATAAGCAAATCAGAAGTAAAGAAGGCATTGAAAGAAATGAAAAACAACAAATCGCCTGGAAAAGATGGGATAACTGCAGATACGCTGAAATATGGTGGAAAAGTGGTAATTAACACTCTACATTCCCTTTTTAACAAGATATTAAAAGAAAAAAGAATCCCAAACAACTGGAAGGAATCCGTAACCATTATCCTACACAAGAAAGGGGATAAAGCAGACATAAAAAACTACCGTCTCATAACACTCCTCAATGTAATGTATAAACTCCCAACAAAAATTTTAACCAATAGATTGACGACAAAATTCGATGGATACCCAACAAGCTGGTTTTAGAAAGGGATTCAGCAAAAGTGACCATTTACTAAGTATGAAAATACTTATAGAACGAGCAAATGAATACCATATTCCTCTATATATAGCGTTCATAGATTTCGAAAAGGCTTTCGACAGTGTCGAACATTGGGCAGTGAAAAGTTCTTTGATTAACAGCAGAATTGACCACAGATAAGGAAGCCAAAACAACAATTAAAGGATATGAATAAACAAAATCAATACAAATAAATAGAGGCGTGAGACACAATATCACCGAAACTTTTCAATCAGGCTCTGGAAGATATTTTTAAAAGATTAGAATGGGAAGAAAAAGGTATAAAAATTTGTGGACAACGCTTGAACCATCTAATATACGCTGATGACATCGCATTGATAACAGATAAATGAGAAGAATTATTTGAAATGATGAAAGAACTGGACGTAGAAGCTGGAAAGATAGGCCTTTTTATGAATTACAGCAAGACCAAAATTATAACAAATACAGATGAAAACATCACAATGAGGATCGGACAAGATGAAGTAGAACAAGTTCAGGATTATATATATCTGGGTCAAACTATAAAACGTAACAAAGAAAACCAAACAGCAGAGATAAAAAGACGAGTTAGACTGGCATGGGCGGCATTTGGCAAACTAAGCTACATTCTTAAAAACAAAAGATATCCACAGCATCTTAAGACTAAAGTATACAATCAATGCGTACTCCCTGTTCTAACTTATGGTTCTCAAACGTGGACATTTACAAAAGCAAACATGGACATAACCATAAAAACCCGAAGAGCAATGGAAAGACAAATGTTGCACATAAGACTAATGGATAAAAAGAGAAACGAGTGGATAAGAGAGAAAACAAAAGTGAGGGATGTTAGACAAGAAGTTGCAAAATTGAAATGGAGATTTGCCGGGCACAATATAAGACAAAAAGAAGACCGATGGAACAAAATTCTTATAAGTTGGAGACCGTGGGAATATAAACGAAGCAGAGGAAGGCCCCAAATGAGATGGGCAGATGATATCAAGAAGCACGTGGGCTCTAGGTGGATGACTATACCGACAGACAGAGAAGAATGGAAAAGGATTGGGAAGGCCTATGTCCAAAGATGGACCGAAAAGGGCTAATTAGATAGGGACAGATTCTCCCCGTGTGATCTTAGTATTTCCGTTGATTGAATAGTATAGGGTATCCAATATTTTAATTAACGGTATGTCAGAGTTTTATTAATTTTTATATATATTTGCAAAATGAAGAAGAAAGTTCAGTACAGGCAGTTAAACAGCTGATCTGTCAATTTAGAAGTAAGAGCAAGTACCAACTTGCTGAAAAGCATACCATACACAAAAGGGATAATAAAATGTACTGCACAAACTATAGCGATATAAGCTATATATAAGCTATATATCTATTAATTATTAGGATATACAATATTTTTTCTAATACACCTGGAACGATTGAGTGAATAATCAATTATTGACTATTAGGCAGTTAATTAGAAATGTTGGGAATACAAAAAAAAAACATTAAATTAGTTATTTATAGATTTTAAACAAACACTGATATAATCATAAGAATAAAACTATGAAATACCATGGCAGAACTTACTGTCGACTTATTTTCAAATGTATTGCAAAGAGCTTTAAAAAATGTGAACGAATTATTAACAGCTGTTTTGAAAACTAAATATTATGAGACGAATTGGGGATATTATATTACACAAACTAAACCGCTTGCCTACAAAAATATTAGGAAAATATGATACGACGCGAAAGACTAATGACTTTACAGCTAATTGCCACATAAGTATCAATGTAACTATAGCTCGCAAAATGGGTTCAATTACATTGCAATTTTTAAATTTTTCGTGATAAAATGAAGTGATTGATTGTTGTTTTGAAAAGGTAAGTTGTTTTTTATTTTTGTATTCCTATCATCTGATATTGTAATATCAACAACATTTTTCATAATATATTCTGAAATGCGCTTTCTCTTACTGATAACGAACAAAAGTTTTATAAACTTCTCGTTAATATAATTATGAAGGAATTTAGATTTTTATCTTGTTCTTACTATAGTTCTAAAGCACAAATGTAGTCATAGTCTACCGTATATTTTTCATAGTGGTCATAGTTTTTAATTGTAGTATAGCTTATGTGTTTATAATAACTAGCGCATAGAAAATAATAAAAATTTTTACCCTGTGCTTTATGTTTATTATCCTTTATTGTATTGGAACATCTAGAAGTATAGCAATACATTTTAATTGTTGAACAAAAGAGAAAATAAAAACACTTTTTGTGGTGTGTCACTTAACCATACACAAAATTGTACACAAATAGTCAAATGGTAGTAAAAGTTTCCGATATAGGCCGCCAAACGGCAGAGGCACCGCCGCGCTCTATGTCTATACTATGAGATGTTTTTCATACAGTTTTCGGATCAGATTTTTTCAAAACATCAAATTACATCTTCTTTTTGCCTTTCTTTATTTAGGCTAACCGCTACTGTTTTTTTCTTCAGCGTTTCTTCTTAATCTACATTAATGTTTATATTTACAATTCTTTCTGGAACGAGCTATAATTTTTCTCAAATAACCATTTTGTGTGGTTTAGTCGCCTTAAGGTTTAGCATGCTTTATCAGATGCTCTTTAAAGTCCCTTTTAATATTAATATCGTTTGGGAAATTTTTCCCAGATACTTATATTTCGTTTTGATTTTCAATCTTCTTTTAATGTTAGTTTAAATGGTCCAGTAGTGTGTTCGTACAGTTCAGTTATAAGCAAAATTAGGTGTTGTTGTACACCTAATTCTTTTAGTATCAGTCATAAGTGTATCCATTTGACTCTGTCGAACGCTTTACGATAATCTATAAAACAAATCCATAGTGGGATATTGAATTCCCTAGACTTTTATACTTTTTTTTGGACTATTAGAATAATAGCTTTAAAATTAAATGTTTAGTGAAAATCTCTACGCGACTTTAATGCATTAAATATTTTAATTAAAAATCGACATATCTATTGAAATTAGGCAGTAAAAAAGTATGTTATTAAAGATAGATTTATAAATTATTGTAGTTTAAATTCAACTACGCTATAAAACAAACATTGCATGTCTTAAACTGCAGGAATCCAAAAATTACAAAGATCTTCCTATTGTTTGAGTTTTCTTTAATTATATTAATAGGAAAACAAGCATTATAGTCCTACCAAAGGGGCTTCTACTTTCATAAACTGTTACACGATTACTCTATCCGATGTACGTACATTTATGAACTAAATGTTTTAGTGACAATGCCTTTTAATAAAAAATACTAATTAATAAAAATGGAAACTTAACTTTTCCACGTTTATAATAGACACTTTCTTATGTTTAAAAATATATAAAACAAGTAATATAAATTACCGCCTTGTTTATTAAAACTAAAAAGTAAAATAAAGGTATATGTCGGTTAACAATTTATATTTAACTACATAAATTAGCCAAATAGTCCTCAAATTCCTCCATGATTAAATTAATGGATATTTAAATAAATTTCCAGTTCCAGAATGTACCTGCTGTAAAATTTGAAAATCTACTACTAATACAATTATTGGCAACATCGCAGGAGTTTAGAAGTATATGCAATATCGTAAATACGGATCCCACAAATGGTTTATCCTTTTGTGGAGTCCACTTAATCCTACGTGTTGGTCGGAGTCTACATAAAGCGCTACTCAGATAATAAAATACACGGTGTATATTCTACTGGAGTTAGTATAATACCGTTTTAGAACGGAGCTTACATTAACCGCTAGATGTATATATATATATATATGTATATATATATATAATATATATATATATATATATATATATATATATATATATATATATATATATATATATATATATATATATATATATATATATATATATATATATATATATATCTACGGCATAAAGTGGACTCCGCCCATGTTAAAATTCAGGTTCAAGTGAGCTCCATGGTCAAGTGGCCACCGATATACGGAGCTCACTTGACCATTCCATAATATTGGCTCTGTCGATTCGTCAACATGTATAGTTTCATAATTTTTAAAAATTTTGTGGAACCCCTAAGTACCCCTGTATCATGAATGTATATCGCTTAGTTCACGTGTATATATTATAGGGGTCGTTCAGATCTTTTTCCGTGTATATTGGAACCATAAGTATATCGGTTTAAGTAAGCTCTGATAGTTTGGCAACTATGGGATTAAGCCGTTTATTTCCAGCGGATACTCTAAACGGTTAATATGGACTCCTTACTTTTGTTATCATTCATACGCATTACAGTATGTAACAGATATGTGTACTACCAAATACCTGTTTTTGGTAGGTACGTGCTTTTCTAAAAATAGATTTATAGATACAAAAGGATTTCATTACCAAGTTGGATGTGTTTTTTCATATGCGAAAATTATCTAATGTATTTTGTTAACGTGAGTATGTCTTTATACGTTTTATTTGAGAATCCGGTTAATAAGAACTTCTTTTATTTCATCCATTGTTTCATGATATCTTCTATACAGCTTTTTAATATTTTATTTCTTCTATTTTATTATTTTATTTTTTTATTTTTTATTTTTTATCTGTGTACTACATATAATTCTGGATAGAAGGTTATCTCAAAATAAATATTTAAGTGCTAAAATAGATATTTTTTGTTAAAATGGGTAGTAGTGCACAAAAAAGGGAAGACTGATTAATTTATCTAACACGAATTATACAACTTCACCAATATTACATATTTCTGAATGTTTTATCTCCTATTTCGGGGTAATATGTAATCAATATAAGTGGAGTTAGTGTCAAATTTGCAATGATCTTTATAAGTAATAGCTTACTGACTGTACTTTACATGTTTAGTTCACATAAATAAACCTTGTCCCTTCAGAAAAGAGCGATTCGAATGGTAAAGTTTACTAAGAAAGTGTAATAAGTCTTGTACCACCCCACATGCACACAAGTTAAAAGGTGTTTGCAGGCCAGAGTCCTCCTGGCAGATTTAAGAAAGATAACTACCATAAGGAAGTTCCTTTCGAGGGATCAGATGGCGAGGAGCAGCTTATTTTTGTTTGTATATCTTCCAGATTTGTTGATATAGCCAATTTTCCTTGATTTTAGTCATAAAATGGGCTGATATTCGTGGAGTGGATGTTACGAATCTGGACTTTGTTTCTTTTGCTCTCTAGCTACTTATCTTCGGATATTAGGTGGATTGATAGCTACGATATTGTAGAGCTTATGTATGGATGTGAGTCTTAATATTTGCTGAATTTGGCTGACTAATTTATAACTAAATCTACGTGTTAAGTATGTGTTGTTGTCACTTATACTATCAAGGTATATTAGGCAGCAGAAGCATAGAGTTCAAGCGTCTACGTTTTAAGGGTGGAAGGATGTGCTTCACATTTTTAGCTGACAAGTTTGCAGAGAATATTATTTTCTGGTTCTAGTTTGGCATTTGATTTTAAAAAAAGTACTGTGAATGACAAAGTGTGATAGAAACTATCTTCAAGCTATTTATAGCAAGTCCAGAGTTTAAGGATTTCATGACACTATTGGTTCAGGTATATATTCAGATTTGTGAAAGCGTCTCTGTTAGGGACATTGAAGGAGCACACCTGACTTTTTTCGGGGTTTGGCTTAAAATTGAGTTATAATCTATTTTTGTTGTATTTAAGGTATGATTTAGATTTTTCTCCACTTCACCAACAAAAGTTTTTTGCTGTGCAACAATAGATAATGTATCGTCTACATAATAAAAGTCCTAGTATTTACTGGTATAAGTTGTGTAAATGTTATACAGAGTAGGTGCCATTACAGGACCCCAAAGAGACAGTTATTCTACGTTCTCCATCTGCTATTCTTACCATTGAGTAATACGAAAAATTTTCTGTTGTGTAGGCATACGCGGATAATACAAGTGAGTTTATTACCTCAGGGGATATTACATAGATTTTGGAGAAATACCCTATAATTTAAGGTGTCGTAAGCGGCATTAAGATTAACAAATACCCCTTCTCATACCTGATATTTTTCGTACTTCTCTTAGCTGTGTTGGGCAAGATTTAGTATTTGTGACGTATATGATTTAACCTGTCATATATAGCCACTTTTTTTTTAATTTGAGTTTTTCTTCTATTATCGATTTATATTAAGGATCATGTGCAGAAGTATTTTGTATAGCTGACAAAATAAATAGATATATTGGCCGATAGCTTTTGTGGTCGTTGGAGTGTTTGCCAGGTTTAAGCAAGGCAACAACTTTGTCTTTGCTTTGCTTGTCTAAAGACTTTGGATATTAGCCATTGTTGTATTTTTGGTTCAAATTTTAGAGTTAGTTTTGTTCTCAGATCCTCAGCCAGGAGCCGTAATATTGTTCATTATATACGTGGATAGCGGATCCAAGCTGAACATCGTTGAAAGGTTCTCTCAGCTGACTGGTTTAGTTTTCTTTCATTATAAGTTTTTCTTTGCTTCTTTGCCTGCATTTAATATGTAATTTTCAGCGATCAGCTTAATACCAAATACCATAGGATTGGCCATATATGTGCTTCCTGCATTTTGTTAAGCGCATATGTAAAGTGGAGTGTCTTTATCTCTAGATATACTCTTAATATTTATACACATAATTAGAATAGTTATAGACGAAAAATATCCTGGCTTAAAAACCTAAGGGAATGGTTTGAAAGCAGTAGTGCAGAACTTTTTAGAGCGGCAGTCAACAGAGTCCGTATAGCCATGGTGATTTCCAACCTTCGATAGAAGATGGAACTTAAAGAAGAAGGTGGAAAAAAGCATAAACTATCTACGTAATAAATCCCATTAACCTGTTAGTAATGGATAACCATATATATTAAAAAAAAGATTAAGTGCCTTTCTTTTTATTTTGGATTTTGAATTTTGCATAACTAGAGCAAGCGACTAATTTTTGTGTATTAGTTTTGCATTAGTAGACCAAGCGCCGCTTGCGAGCGTTTTAATGATTTTAAATCGAATATTTGGCAACATATGTACATAAACGTTGTTAACAATGGTGACGTTGGCAACTTGTTGAGGCGTTTAGATAAAGAAGTAGTGGCAGTTATTGCTTAAATTTTTCTATAATAGTCACATTACAGAAGAGCTAACACAGAAAGAGAATACCTAACAAAAGACATAACACTAAGTAAAATGTATGAATTGTATATTAAAGAAGCAGACAATGACCTTGTTAAATTTTCGTTTTACAAAAAAATGTTTTTAACACGATTTAATCTTCAAAGAAAAAAGTTGAAAAAAGTTACTTGTAGTAGATGTGATTGTTTCGAATTAGAAATTAAAAATTGCGCAGATAACGAACAATTAAGCAAGTTAAAAAAAGAAAAAATGTGCACTTAGAAGAAGCTGAAAATGCACAATCTAGAAGAAAGCTAGACATGAAGATAAGCAACTATCAACCAGAAGTGGAAACCTTTTGTTTTGATTTAAAGAAAAACTCTTCCCCTTCCGAGAATTCTAATAAATATTGTATATTATAAGCGTCAATTATGTATTTACAACCTTGGTATCCATAGCGCCAAGGATAACAAAGGTCATTGTTATATTTGGATAGAAGGTGAAGCTGGTCGGGGAGCCCAGGGCGTAGGCATTTGTCTTAAGAAACATATTGAAGAAAATGTTACTTCTTCAAGACATGTAATTTTTTGGTCAGACTCTTGTGGCGGCCAAAACCACAACATCAAAATAGTTTTGATTCTGAAAACGATTTTGGAAACTCATCCTACCATTGAAAAAATTACATTACGCTATTTCCTTCGTAGTCATAGCTTTTACCCAATGGTAGTGATTTTGGAGATTTTGAAAATGCCCTAAAATTTCAACAACGTTTATATATCGTTGATAATTAAATAAACGTGATGAAAAAATCCCGTAAAAAGAAACCACTAGTAGTTCACAGAATGAAAAAAGAAGAATTCGTTGGAACAAAGAAGTTAGAAACTATGATTACAAACCGTAAGTCAGACATAGAAAACAGTAAGGCTGGTTTAAAACAAGAGAAATTTAAATAAGAAAGGATATACCACTCATTATTTTTATGAAAACTTAACACTAGTGAAGTTAAAGTAAATCTTTACAAGGATTTTTAAAAAGGACGGCCTGTTGCAATGCAATCCGTAAGTAACCACTTGATTCCTCTTTGGCCCACAGGCAAGCCACTTTTTGTGTCTAAGCTTAACGACAATCTTTAACGCACCTAATACCAAATGATGCAAAACCTTTGTATTGCTCTCTTTTCAGAAACAATACAATAGAAGACGACATTAAAAGATTTTATATTTTTGATTAATTTCTTAAGTAATATAAAATATTCAAAAACAACGACTATTTTTGTCATACCCAAAAAGAAATAATAGCTTGTGGCCTACCAATAATTCACTAAAAGTGATATTTTAGTTACTCATCACTAGACCAAACGACCTCCATGTCGCTTGGTCTACTGATGTATAACACAATTACACAATGTGGCGAAAATCGTAAGTCGACCAAAAGACATTTTTTTTTGTTTTTCTTTAATATTGGACAAGTTACTATTTCGCACTTATAAGAAACATAAAAAACTGTATTCGAAAACAAAAAATTACGACAATTGTAACATATAGTGAATTTTAATAGAGTGAAAACTTTAAAGTCAAATATCTCAAAATCATATTTTGGCGCTTGGTCAAGTGATGAGTTACGCCTTCCATATAAAATTACGAGACAATATTCATATGCTGTGGACAAATCGTCATATTTGCGTTATATTGATATGTATACGACAATCAGCTGTAAAAGTAATTGCCTTTTTTTTGCCGTATCATATTTTAGCATAGTCTTCTGATTTATTTTGTAGTATGTTAACTAAACCGGTGTAGTTTGCGTGAAATGAATCCACAATTCGTCTAATAATATTATGTTTTTAAACAGTTGTGTTTTTATGCTCATCCGTTCACTTTTTGTAAAGCAGTCTGTGTAAATATTAGGGATTTACTTATATAATCTTTTTGTATATATAATTTGTTTATTGATTTTACTTTTTAGATAAAGTTTCATAATTATAGTCCTCTTGCTTTTATTATCTATGGTAATACATATACATACCCAATTCGAAAGGGAGAAAACCAGCGGTTTCTAGATTAAACATAGACATTCTTCTCTCTATCTCCCTCTATGTTATATAAAGATCATCGTCATCGCATAGCCAAAACACAGCAAGATTCTATTGCCTTTTCTTCTTTTTGTCTCCTCATTTCTATTGTAAACTCAGCTACGTAAATGACGTTTTAAAAATTTATGTCAATATTTCTGAAGTGCCTTTCCTGGGATAATTTTTTTAAGCTCAGTTCGTTTGATTACAAGTAATTGATTTGATAGCTTCCAACAGAGAAGTATTGATTGTAGGTAGAATAGCAAGTTTTGATAAATATGATGGGTCGGTAGGTAGTCTCATTATTCCTAAATCTGATCATATGTTACCTCCACCCTTCATTTGTAGACATCGTCTCGTGGCATTCTCTCAATTTAACTTGGTAATGCAGTTATTGAGAGAGCCTTTGGATATAGCTAGCTGAACGTTGGAGTTGAGATTGAGTTTCTTGTACGATATTGCTATCTTTATATATGTGTTTGACATTGGCATTAGTTCCGTTCGTATTGGTTAGTACTCGGACCTTTGTAAGTCGAAAAATACCTCAGATGGCTTTTCTAGCAATCCTGATTCCTGATCTAATTAATACGTTCTTGTCACATATCCACACATTAGCACTGGTTTAATCACTGTTTTATATATCCTGCTTTTAGAGATTCGTATTAGACTTCTGGATTTAAAAGTGTTATAAGGGTTATATATACATCAATTAGCTACCTGAATATTCCCTTTTATTTCTTATGTGACAACGTTATCTACGATATCTAAAACGCTGCAATCTTTCAAAATGATATGGCTTTATCGTATGGCGTTACGTTATGCCCCACTCTACATCCTCTCTTTTGTATGTTAAAGAACATTTATTTGATTTTTTTATTAGTGACTATTAGACCGTTTTTTTGCTGCTAATTTATGGATTAAATCCAGATAGCAAATAGATATTCTTCACTTTCTCGAAGAAATATTATTCTAACACACAAAATTAATAAATTGCCAAAACCTTCCTTGCATATTCTGTTCACTTATGAGGGGCAGCAATATCAGTACCAAGATAAGGCGTATAGTCCTGGACTGGCTAATTGTTATATAATAGGAAGCATGAGTCTAGCAGTTTTATTGCTTTCGGGACTGCACCAGGTATCGGGGAGCAGAAATATCATTACCAAGTTAATGCATATAGGAATTGTTGCTTGAACTTTATTATTATTAACATCATTTAATCTTCGCTTATCCACTGCTGGACATAGATCTCCCTCATAATTTTCCATCTATTTCGATCTTGTGCCTCTTGCATCCAATTCCTATGACAACGTTTTAGATCGTCAGTCCAACGTGTTGGTGGACGACCTCTGCTTCGGTAGGCATCATCTCTTGGTCTCCATTCCAGTATCCGCTTGTCCATCTATTATCTGTCATTCGAGCCACGTGAACTGCCCAGTTCCATTTCAGTGTTGCTACTTTCTCTACTGCATCAGCCACTCCGGTTCTTTGTCGTAGCTGGCGATTTGGGATCTTGTCTCGTAGTGAAATGCCCAACATAGCACGCTCCATCGCCCTTTGACACACACGGATCTTTTGAACTATTCTCCTTGTCATGGTCAACGTTTCCGCACCGTAAGTTAACACTGGCAAAACACACTGATTAAACGTTTTTCTTTTAAGGCATATTGGTATATCAGACGATTTGAAAATATGGTTCAGCTTGCCGAAGGCTGCCCAAGTCAGTCTTATATGACGGAGAAGCTCAACGGTTTGGCTATCTTTTCCTATGCGAATCTCATGACCTAGGTATTTATAGGCCATTACCTGGTCTATGGATCTTGTTCCTACGCATATATCTTCGCTGACTACAAGATTTGTCATCATCTGGGTTTTAGATATATTTATTTTCATTCCCCCTTCTAGCGAGGAAAGGTAGAGCTGATTTAAAAGTTCTTTGGCCTCATCTATCCTATCAGCTATTAGTACAATATCATCTGCAAACCTTAGATGGCTAAGATTTTCTCCGTTTATATATATAGAAGAATGCCACTTGGGCGTCTCAGTATGCAATGAAGAGAAAACATCCAATCATATCTCAAAAAATTAACATCGTGAAGGTTATTTTTTGAACCCCATAACAAATGGCTAATCTTTTACTTTTCATTAAAAATTTAAATTTTAATAAGCCACGTAAATAACGTTTTAAAAATTTATGTCAATATTTCTGAAGTGCCTTTCCTGGGATAACTTTTTTATTCTGGTTTGTTTGATTACATGTAATTGATTTGATAGTCCCCAACAGATGAGTATTGACTATAGGTAGGATAGCAGGTAGTTGAACAGGCATGTGTTGATAAATATGATGGGTCGGTAGATAGTCTCATGATTCCTAAATCTGACCTCATGTTACCTTCCCCTTTTATTTGTGGAAGTCCTAAGGACATTTTTTCTCTTGGGGCATCCTCCCAATTTAACTTGGCAATGCAGTTATTATAAAGCCTTTGGACATAGCCAGCGCAACTTTAGCATTGAGATTTAGCTTCTTGTACGACGTTGCTGTCTTTATATACGTGTTTGACCTTGGCATTATTTCCGTTCGTTAATGGTTAGTACGCGGACCTTTGTAAGTCGGATATTACTTCTGATGGCTTTTCTAGCAATCCTGATCTAATTAATACCTGAGTTTCACGTACATTGTTTTGTCAGCGTTCTCGTCACATATCCACACATTAGCACTGGTTTAATCACTGTTTTATATATTCCTGATTTAAGAGAGTCGTATTAGACTTCTGAATTTAAAAGTATTATAAGAGTTATGTATACATCAGTTAGCTACCTGAATATTCCCTTTTATTTCTTATGTTACAAAGTTATCTACGATATCTAAAACGTTTCAATCCTTTAAAATTATATGGGTTTATTGTTACGTTACGCCCTTCTCTACGTCATCTCTTTTGTATGTTAAAGAACATTTATATGCTTTATTACTGACTATTAGACCGTTTGTTTTTTTTTAGCTAATATCATTATTTTATAGCATCCCATTATTTAATTTATGGATTTAATCCGGATAGCAAATTGATATTCTTCACTTATGACATTCTGCAATTATTGTTGGATAGCCCAAAATTGACGAAGTAAGTCTAAAACGTTAATCACAAAAATTTTTTATTATCCAATAACTTCGAATCTTTATCGCGGTTAATCAATTTCTTCCTTTAAAAAAACGTTTTTTGGCTTATTTCAGATACCCCTGAAGATGCTTTAGGGAGCGAAAGTACTTGGGCAAGATTTAATTAATAAAACTGTGCTCGATATCTGCCTTTATTTTATCAAAGTTCATTTATTCGAGCATTCAACCTTGTATCTATTTTTTTATTGTGTTTAAGATATGATTTAGATTTTTTTCCACTTGAGCAACAAAAGTTTTTGGTTGTGCAACAGGAGATGTATTGTCTACGTAATAAAAGTCCTAGTATTTACTGGTACGGGGTGTGTTAATGTTCTATTATCGGTAAAATTATATTAAGGATTATGTGCAGAAGTATTTTATATAGCTGACAAAATAAATATATTGACCGATAGCTTTTGTGGTTGTTGGAGTTTTTGCAGGTTTAAGCAAGGTAACAACTTTGTCTTTGCTTTGCTTGTCTGCAGACTTTGGATATCAGTAATTGTTGTGTTTTTGGTACAAATTTTATAAGATTTGTGCTCAGATCTTCAGTCAGTAACCGTAATATTGTTCATTATATAGGTAGATAGTGGATCCAAGCTCAACATAGTTGAAAGGTTCCCTCAGCTGACTGGTTTTGTCCTCTCTCATTTAAGTTTTTCTTTACTTATTTGCCAGCAGGGATAGCACTTTTACATTTATTATGTGTTTTTCAGGAATCATATTAATACCAAATGCCCTAGGTTTGGCCCTCTATATGTTTCCTGCACTAGAAATACGTCACATTAGTGCTAAGCACCCTTAATATTTATAGACATAATTAGAATAGTTGGTCCTAAAAAGGGCCGATTTGACAAAAATCATATTGAACGGGTGATTAGCCGATTAATTAATTGTTCATTACCCAGGGTACGTCCGATTGCGGTGGTCTTATTAGTACTTAAATTTTCGTAAAGGCTTCTCTTTTGAACTCCATAATAAATGGCTAATCTTTAACTTTTCATTAAAAATTTAAATTTTACATACTGTTACTTTTCGACGATATTTCGAATCAGATATGTATAGTAATCACCGTACTTAATAAAGAGTCTCTTTGTGAAAAGTAAGTGAGTTTATCATATCGGTGACAACTCATATATGGATAATAAGGACATAAACGGGTAAAATAAGTGTACAAAATTTCAAATAAATATATCGACGCTATTGCTCAGAAGATGGGTTTATCCCAGAGATCAAAGGTTACAGGTATATTAAAGGTTCTGTTTACGTATTTTCATTACTAAAAAAGTATATTTAAGATAAAAGCCTTAAGGTATTTTTAGATTCTATGGAAATTAAAATTTAGGGAAATCAGCAAATTAAAAAATACAGCCATAATTCTAAATCACCAACTTGAGACAAACAGTTGTCCCCTCTTCAACTTATTCAGTTACAGGCTATAACATGTAAACGCATACCTGTTTTATTGTCAGATAAAATAAATTTCCATCAAGTGACAGTCAAATCCATCACTTACTTAAAGAGTAGGAAAAGACATGCTTATGCTTTAGAGTACGGGTACTTTATTACAAAGTACCCTTTGCTTTTGGCAATTAGTTTCTCACTTTCTCAGCGATGGATCTCTCTTTCCTCATCAATAATGTTTTCGCTCGATACTGTCTGAATATCTTATTCTACGATATTTAGATTTCACTATATGCTCTACATTTCTTGGCAATACTTCTGATGGCTTTTCTGGTAATACTGATCTAATTAATACCTGAGTTTTACTTACATTGTTTTGTCAGCGTTCTCGTCATGTATCCAGTCAATAGCATTGGTTTAATCACTATTTTATATATCCTGATTTTAGGGATTCGTATTAGACTTCTGGATTTAAAAGTGTTATGAGGGTTATATATACATCAGTTAGTTACCTGAATATTCCATTTTATTTCTTATGTGACAACGTTATCTACGATACCCAAAATGCTGCAATCTTTCAAAATTATATGGGTTTAGTGTTACGTTATGCCCTACTCTACATCCTTTCTTTTGTATGTTAAAGAACATTTATTTGGTTTTCTGATTACTGACTATTGACCGTTTTTTTGCTGCTTGTAGCATTATTCTATAGCATTCTAATATTTAATTTATGGATTAAACCGGGTAGCAAATAGATATTCTTCACTTTCTTAGAGAAATAATATTCTAACATACAAAATCCTATTAAATTTCCAAAACCTTCCTTGAATATTAAATTCACTTATGAGGGGCAGAAGCAATATCAGTACTATAATAAGGCGTATAGTCCTGGACCGGCTAATCGTTGGATAATAAGAAGCATGAGTGTAGCAGTTTTATTGTTTTCCTGACTGCTACCTGCGATCGGGGAGCAGAGATATCAGTACCAAGTTAATGCATATAGGAATTGTAGCTTGAACTTTATTATTATTAAATAGCACTACATTTTCTAGTAAAATCGTCATCACTTTACAGTAAGACAAATTTTCGAACGTTGGTTATGGAAACGTTAAGGACATACCACCGAACTCCCTATGTCAAAAAAACAGAGATTAAAATAGGCGCCAAGAAACTGTATTATAAAACAGTCGAATAAATACAGATTCTCGATTTAAATATTCAAAAAATTAATGAACAGCTTACTAAAATAGAAATAACGCATATTTAAGATGCAATCCATTAATGGACCAAGGCACAAAGCACTCCTAGCATATGCTAATGACATTGATCTCATAAGAAACTCTCTCCCATCCGCAAACGACATCTTTAACAAAGTGAAGAGAGTACCAAAACTGTTTTACTTAAAATCAACAAAATGAAACCCAAATACAAGCGAATCAAGAGAAGAGAGTATGGAATACTTTAAATATCTTAGATCAATAATCACGGTTAATAATAATGTCACTAAAGAAATACAGAGCATAATTCTTCTAAAATTTTTTAACCTCATTATTATATCACTACAAATCCGTATAGAATAAGAACATATACTAAATAAAGAAAGCTCTTATAACGATATTATTCAGGAAAATAAATCGCTTAAGGTAGATCGGACACATGCATAGCCGCCAAGATGTCAAACTTGTAAAACTGGTATGGAAGAAATTTAGCACAGAAGAATGCCACTTGGGTGTCTCAGTATACAATAGAGAGAAAACATCCAATCATATCTTAGAAAATTAACATTTCATTGAAGATTCGTGGAAAATCTATCAACTTGGAAAAAAGTTGTAGTTAGCGAAGACTCACCCAGTGTTGTAGCGCTACGTAATAATGACAATAAAGAAAAAAGGGAAACAGTGACAAATAGCAACAAAAATGGACTAATGGAGCACAGCTGCTTCAAAATCATGATAAGAAATACAATAGATGATTGACGGATTCGAGAAACTTAAGACTTGAGAAAGGCACTCTGCCGAAACAGCTGTAGTGATAAAATACAATTAATTTGGTGTAAGTTTTGAAAACAAAGTTTTTAGTATTTTGTTGTTAAATAAAATGGAATTAACATACGACATTATATACGCTATAATAACTAGACAACTTGTATGATACGGACATATAAGGAGAAAGTTTCATGAAACAATAAACTACCCAATATTCGTTATGAGTGAAATCGATATAAATAAAGAAAATGAGGAAAACTATGGCAAAAGGTAGAAAAAAGTAGTGAATAAAACATGAGAGAGGTACCTTGTGGACAACATGTGCTTAATTAGGAACGAATTGAGATACATAATCAGAAGACGACAAAGGAAAATCTATATAATATATAATAATCTATATAAATGTATACCATTTTTAACAATGCTATTTATAGCTCATTTCCAGAGCCAACGTGCTAATTGTATGTAAAATGAAACTTTTTAAGGTTTTTAATGTTTGTATGAAAGATGAAACCGTATGACACATAACCGTGAAATTTATATACCAACCTATAAATCTCTTTTAAAAGAATACTGACACCTACACATTATTACAATACTACATATCATAATACTAAGAAATTTGTTATTTTAATCTAAGAATAGGCTTTATAATTTACGAGAGATTTAATTTAATGTATTTAAAAGTTTACAGGATTCGGTATAGATATATTAGATATTCTTTTAGATTTTTTAGATATATTATTTCTTCAACACTGAAGTTAGTCCAATCTCTGATATTTCTCTGCCAGATTTTGTCTTTCTTCCCAAGACTTTTCTTCCCTCTACTCTTCCTTGCATGATGACGCGTAGAAGAGAGTATTTATCGTTTCGAATTGTAGCCCAGATACGATGTCCAGATAAACAATTCGTCTTAACGCTTCTTCGTTTGAGACTTTTACAGTCCAAGGAATTTTAAGAAAACGCCTATATAGCCACATTTCGAATGCCTTTAATTTTTTTACAGATTTGGCTGTCAGGGTCCAAGCTTCTACCCCATATAGCAGTTGCGACCATACATAACATTCGACGATCTCAATCTAATAACCACACTCAATTTCTTTGTAAACATTGACTTTTATCTGTTTAGTTTAGTCCTATCTTTTTGCTTTATCTGTTAATGATTTCTATAAGAATTTGTAAATCCTCTATATTTTCTGTCATAATTGGGGTTTAGTCTGCAAATTTTATGTTATTAATGATGCTCACTCCATTCCTTACTTCTTTCCCATAGTGTCTCCTAAAATATTAGTTGACAACACACATCTCTAGCTGACTCCTTTTTGAATTTCTGCTTGATTTGTCTCTCTATCTTTCACCCGCATGACCGCTGTTTGATTTTAGTAGATTTTTTAGTAAATTAATATCTTGGTATCTAGGTGTATGTATTTTAATGCATGTATGGGCTTACCAGGTTGAACTATGTCAAATACTTTTGAAAATCTATATTAGATATAAATACGTTTTCATTATAATCTTTGCATTTTTGTTATAGTACCTCCATTGCGCACAATTCCTCTTTTATACACAATCCACTTCTAAATCCAAACTAGGTATGTGTTGTCCAATTGTTCTTCACATTTTTTATTGACAGACGATTTAATGTTGTTATTAATCGGATGACATTTGTGACTTTTATTAAATTTTGATAATCGTTACAAATCAAGTCTTTTAGTGACATATTATTCTTTTAATTTTTACTTCTCATTTAATGTCTATCTTTTGTTAGTTATTTTTAGAGTATATATATGATGACTGACATTATTCCCACTTGATTCTTTTGTTTCAGTTATTGCTATAGCCTAATTTGACATTTTCTTTCTTCAAATCATCAAATTTTTATGGTTTGTTTATATTTCGTTATAGTAAAATTCATATTTTCCACTAAGCCTAACATAAGCAGCAGCAGTGTCATCAAACCGAAATAATCCAGTTGTGCATAACGTTTTTGCTGATCGATTTACAAATAAATTTTAACAAACACATCAAATTGATCATCCTTTTTACTTTCGTATACGATCATACTTATCCAAATTAAATTTTTAATTTTCAAAAACTTATGATACCTCCTCAATCCACAACCCTGCGCCATGGACAATATCTGTTCCGGCTATCGACATCAAACAAACCTAAGAAATCAGAGATATCGTCAACCGTCATTAAACAAAAGTTTCGTACACTATTAAACAGATATGGCAATACCTACAGCGTATACACCGATGCATCAAAAAATGAAGACAGAGTTGGAGCAGCAATTTATTCGGAAGACATCTCAGTTAGTTTCCAATTGTCGTCAATTACAACCATCTTTTCGGCTGAATTATTTGCAATTCTAAAAGCTCTATCGTTAATACAAAACAAAAACCAAGAAATATGTATAATAATCACAGATTCTTTAAATTCATTATCCTCACTGACTCAATTATACTGTGACAACCCCTTCTACTTCTTAGTAAAAAAGAACATAAAAACATTTCAAATAAGAAAATCCAAGTTCATTTTTTATGGGTACCTTCTCATGTCAGAATTGAAGGTAACGAAGTTGTAGATAAACTAGCTAAAAACGCACCAACTAACCTAATGTCCGAAGAAAGTAACATATTGGTACAAAACGATTTAAACTATAAACTTATACTACAAAAAATAATTCAAAAATGGCAACAAACTTGGAACAACACTCCATCAAGGCTATATGAAGTCAACAAACATCCACATCTTTGGAAACCAAAAATAAAAGACAGAAGAGAGCATGTGATATTTACCCGTCTCCGTATCGGCCATACACGACTTACTCATGGCTATTTACTACAGCGCAAAAATAAACCAGTTTGTGAAGTGTGCAACCGTGTTCTAACGTTAAAACATTTTTTAATAGTGTCCTAAATATAACAGTGAACGAAATATAGCATACCCAACTGCCCTAGAAGAAAATACAGATACAAAAAGAATAATTTCTTATCTTAAAGACTGTCAACTTCTTCATAAGATTTAAAACATACATTGTAATACACATACATATTATTATTATTAATTGTGAACTAATGTATATACACTATTTGTATCAACTGTAACATTAATCTAAATACGCTAATGCCTCTGCATGGTAGATGCGTTTAAAAAAAAGGTATTTATATTAGACTATAGATTACATTAGATTTATATTAGATTAGATATTCAGTTTTGTGAAAGCGCCTGTCTTAGACAAATTGAAGGAGCGCTCCTAAGATTTTTCGGGGTTTGGCTTAAAATTAATTCGTAGTTTATTTTATTATATTTAAGGCAATCATTTAGATTTTTTTTCACTTCAGCAACAAAAGTTTTGGTTGTGCAATGTATCGTCTACATGAAAGTCCTAGTATCTACTGTTATCGGTTAATCATTTGTGTAAATGTAATACAGTGTAGGTGCCATTACGCTACCCCAAGCGAGACCATTCATCTGCGTTCTTCATCTTACCATTGAATGATATGAAAAATCTTCTATTCTGTAGATATACGCGGATAAAACAAGTAATGTTTTTATCCAAGGCGATGTCATGCAGCTTTGGAGAAATGTTCTCTTATTTAATATGTCGTAAGTGGCATTTAGATTGACAAATACCACCCCTGATACCCGATATCTTTCGAACTCGTTGTTGCTTTTTACAAAAAAAGGGTACATTATTACGTACGTTAATAAGTATTACGAATAAAAATAAATAAGCAAGAAGAATATAAGTGATCTATATTTAAACTAAGTGACAGAAAATATAATATTATATATACATTTACTTCTAAATTAAAAATTAAATTTTGATATGCCTGACAACGAATGATACAAAAACACAATTACATAAAGTTGAAAATAATAATAGCTTATATAAATACAAGCGACAAAGCATTTAAAACAATGAGACCGAACATATTATATGTAATTGTAATAGATATGTTGCCGAGAATCAAGATACCCTAAGGAACCCAAATATTTCTTCTTTTAGTATCTGCCATAAGTGTATCCATGTGTTTATGTGTATCTAAAATATAGTATATAGGATATTGAATTCCCTACATTTAAAAATCGAAATATTGAAATTAGATGGTAAAAAATTAGAATTTTAAGAATGATTTATAAATTGTTATAATTTAAATTTTACTACTCCATTAAACAAATATTTTATACGTAATAAACTGTAGCAATCGAAACATCGGAACGTTCATTTATATAATAAAAATTTCAGTGCCAACGCATTTAAAAAAAATACTAATAAATAAAAATGAACTCTTGCCTTTTCCAAGTTTATAATAGACACTACTTAAGTTTATAAATAATTTAAGCAAGTAATGTAAATTACCACTCTAAAATATTTAACTGCATTAACCAAGTATTTGTGAAATTTCTCAATGACTAAATTGATTGATATTTAAATAAATTTGAAGTTCCAAAATGTACCTGCTGTAAAATTTGAAAGTCTACGACTAATCAAATTATTGGCAACATCGCAAGAGTTTAGTTGTGTACGGGAAGGTATACATACGGATCCCAAAAGTGTTTTAACCTATTACAGAGTTCACTTAATCCTACGTGTTGCTCGGAGTCTACATAAAGCGCTACGCAGATAATAATATACACGGTGTATATTCTACTGGAGTTAGTATAATACCGTTTTAGAACGGAGCTTACATTAACCGCTAGATGTATATATATATATATATATATATATATATATATATATATATATATATCTAGCGGTTAATGGGGGATCCGTACTAAAACGGTATTATACTAACTCCAGGCGAATATACATCGTGTATATTATTATCTGGGTAGCGCTTTATGTGGACTCCGACCAACACGTCGGATTAAGTGAACTCCGTAATAGGTTAAAACACTTTTGGGATCCGTATACATTTCTTTGCGTATACAACTAAACTCCTCCGATGTTGCCAATAATTTGATTAGTCGTAGATTTTTAAATTTTACAGCAGGTACGTTTTGGAACTTTATTTAAATATCAATCAATTTAGTCATCGAGAAATTTCACAAATAGGTACTCGGTTAATGTAGTTAAATATTTTATGGTGGTTATTTATATTACTTGCTTTAATTATTTTCAAACTTAAAAAAGTATTTATTATAAGCTTGGAAATGGCTAGTTTTCGTTTTAATTATTATTATTTTTTGTTAAAATGAATATGCACTTAAACATTTAGTCTCTAAATGTACTAACATCGAGTAGAGTAGTCGTGTAACAGTTTAAGAAAGTAGAAGCCCTTCGGTAGGATTATAATAAACTACATAAAATTAAAAGAAACTCTGTAAACAGGAGATCTTTGTAATTTTTCAATTCCTGCAATTTATGAAGTGCAATATTTGTTTCATAAAGTAGTTAAATTTAAACTATAATAATTTATGGCACAATAAGAAGATGAAACTTACTGTATTTTTACTTATTAAATTCACAAAAAGAATATCCAAAGTAAAATTTAACACGTTTTTATGGAGTTGTAGTGAAATTTGACTTCTTATTACGATACCGGATCCTGTAAAATTTTAAATACATTAAATCTCCCGTAAATTATTAAACTTATTCTTAGAATAAAATAACAAACTTCTTAGTAATTAGGTACAATATACCGTTCACAATTATGTGATAATGTGTAGTTGTCAAGATTGCACGGTCATGTGCCATAAGGTTTCATCTTTCATATAAACATCGATAGTTTTTAACTTTGGGTGTATTTGATTCCACCGTGCTGTAACCGATCCGACTTGAAAAGTGTTATTTTACATAAAATTAGCACGTTGGCCCTAATAATGACCTATAAATATACATTGTTAAAAATTGTATACATTTATCAATTTAAAACATTCTTTGTCGTCTTCTGATCTTCATCTCCATTCGTTCCTAATTAAGCACATGTTATCCACAGGATACCTCTCTCATTTTTAGATCAATACTCTTTTTGCCTTTTGCCATGGATTTCTTTATTTTGTTTATTCATATCGTTTTTACTCATAACAAATATTGGGTAGATTATTGTATCATTAAACTTTCTCCTTATATGTCCGTATCATATAAGTTGTCTAGTTATTTTAGCGTATATAATGTCGTATGTTAATTCCATTTTGTTTAACAATAAAACAGCAAAACTTCTACAAAATTATTTCTATCTTATCACTACAGCTGTTTCGGAGAGTGCCTTTCTCAAGTCTCAAGTTTCTCGAATCCATCAATCATCCATTGTATTTCTTATACTTTCATTTAAATCCTCTCCAATCAAAGATTTTGAAGTAGCTTTGCTCCATAGTCCATTTTTGTTGCTTTTTGTCACTGTTTCTCCTTTCTCTTTATCATTATCAATACGTAGCGCTACAACACTGGGTAGGTCTTCGCTGACTACAACTTATCTCCAAGTTGATCGATTTTCCACGAATCTGCAATCAAATGAAATGTTCATTTTTTGAGATATGATTGGATGTTTTCTCTCCATTGTATACTGACATGCCCAAGTGGCATTCTTCTGTGCTAACTTCCTTCCACACCAGTTCTACAAGTTTGACATTTTGGCGTCTATGCACGTGTCCGATATACCTTAAGGGATTTATTTTCCTGAACAATATCGTTATGCGAGATTTCTTTATTCAGTATGTTTTCTTATTGTATACGGATTTGTAGCGATATGATAATGAGTTCTGAAGCTATTTTCTCGTAGCATTTTAAAGTAATTACTATTTAAATGGGAATAAGCCACAATTAAAGCTTAAAGTTAGTTTATTCACGTTTCAATTTCCACTTCGGAAATCGTTCTCAAAATACAAACATTAGTGAGAATGATTTCCGAAGTGGAAATTGAAACGTCAATAAACTAACTTTAACCTCTAATTGTGGCTTATTCCCATTTAAATAGTAGTTATGATAATGGGGTTAAATAAAAATTTCTGATTATTTTCCTTTCAAATATTCGGAGTGCTTCCTTATTTGTTTTAGTCATTCTCCATGACTCACATCCATGTATTAAAATAGGTCTGAAGTTTGAATTATGCTCTGTATTTCTTTAGTGGCATTATTACTAACCGTGATTAGTGATCTAAGATATTTAAAGTGTTCCATACTTTCGAAATTGTAGTTGTTGACTTTAATGTTTTTTCTAAATTGATTGAATTGGTTGATTGGTTTGCTGTTGATTCGCTTGTATTTGGTTTTCATTTCGTTGATTTTAAGTCAAACATTTTTTGTGTTCTCTTCACTTTATTGAAGTTTGTGGACGGAAGAGTTTCTCATTAGAGTTATGAGTTCTATATCATTAGCATATGCTAGGAGTGCTTTGTCCCTTGGGCCGTTAATGGATTACATCTTAAATAGGCGTTATTTCTATTTTAGTAAGCTGTTCATTAATTTTTTGATTATTGGAATCGAGAATCTGTATTTTATTCGACTGTTTTATAACACAAAGTTTCTTGGAGCATATTTTCATCTTTGGTTTCCAGTATCATTATTACAAGGATTTTGCTGGATATGGACATAGTGAACCCGGTGGTATGTACATGATGTTTTCATAACCAACGTTCAAAAATTTTTCTTACTGTAAATTTTTGATTATTTTACTAGGAAATATAGTGTTGTTTAATAATAATAAAGTTCAAGCAACAATTCCTATATGCATTAACTCGGTAATGATAATTCTGCTCCCCGATACCAGGTAGCAGTCCCGAAAACATTAAAACTGCTACACTCATGCTTCTCATTATCCAACAATTAGCCAGTCCAGAACTATACGCCTTATGATGGTACTGACATTGCTGCTGCTCCTCATAAGTGCATAGAATATGCAAGGAAGGTTTTGACAATTTAATAGGATTTTGTGTGTTAGAATATTATTTCTCCGAGAAAGTGAAGAATCTCTATTTGCTATCCGGATTTAATCCATAAATTAAATAATAGAATGCTCTAAAATAATGCTAGTAGCAGCAAAAAAAAGCGGTCTAATAGTCATCATCATCATCATCAATCAGCCCTGAGTTGTGCATTGTTGAACATAGGCCTCCTCTAGACTTTTCCATCTGCTTCTGTTCTGCGCCTCTGGTATCCAATTGGTCACGATTCTTTTGAGGTCGTTGGTCCATCGCTTTGGGGGTCTTCCTCGGCTTCGCTTTTTAGCCCGTGGTCTCAAGCAATTTTTTTGTCGAACTGTTGTCTTTCATTCTTGCAACATGTCCTGTCCATCTCCTTTTTTGTTTTTTGTAATATGTTCGATAATATCTTCCACTCCGGTTCTTCTACGAACTTCCTCGTTTCTTATTCTATTGCTTAAGTTTATTCCAAGCATTTATCTCTCCATCTTTCGTTGTGTCCTTCTCAATTTTTCGGCTGATGTTTTTGTGAGAGTTAAGGTTTCTGCTCCGTATGTGAGGACTGGTAGAACGCACTGGTTAAAAGCTTTTCTTTTTAAATGGATCGGTATATTTGTTTTAAATACGTCTCTCATTTTTCCGAATGCAGCCCAACCCAGACTTATTCTTTTGAGTAGCTCGCATGTTTGGTTTCGCGTTAACCTTATTTTGTGACCCAAATACACATATTTTTCTACAAGTTCTATGGGCGACTTTTTGATTTCTATTAGCTCATTGGGGACGATATTGGTCATCACATTTGTTTTTCCATAGTTTATTTTTAAACCGACTTTCTGGGTTACTTGCTGTAGTTGTTGTAGCATAACTCTGGCTTCTCCTAAGTTGTCTGTTATGAGAACAATATCATCGGCATATCTGAGATGATTGAATATCTTTCCATCGATTCTAATACCCTTTGATTCCCACTCTAGCCTTTTAAATGCGTACTCCATAACTGTTATAAATAGTTTTGGCGACAAGGTATCTCCCTGCCGCACCCTTCTGCCAATTTTTATCTTCTCAGTGCAATGGAGGTTAACGGTTGTTGTCGCATTTGTCGCATGTCGTATATATTTCGAATAATATTTGCATACCTTTGATATATTCTGCATTCTGATAGTGCTTTTAAGATAGCAACTGTTTCGACTGTGTCAAATGCTTTGTGGAAGTCGACAAAGATAAGAGCAAGGGGTCTGTTATATTCGATAGACTTTTCAACTAGAGTTTTAAGGCATTGCAAATGGTCGTTTGTTCCGTGTCCCGCTCGAAATCCTGCCTGTTCTTCTGATTGATAGAAATCGAGTTTTGCTTCTAATCTGTTTGTCAGTATTCGAGTAAAGAGCTTGTATAGGTAGTTAAGCAAACTAATTGGCCTATAGTTTTCGAGATCTGCTTTATCTCCTTTTTTGTGGAGGATGATTGTAACCGAATTTTTCCATTTACTTGGAATGTTTTCACTATGCAGACATAGATTAAAAAGTGTTTGGATTCGGGACGTCAAAAGTGGACCTCCTAGTTTAATTGTTTCAATGACTACACCATCTTCCCCCGGACCACTATTATTTTTCATATTTTTGAGGGCATGTTGAATTTCCTCTCGTGATATATCTGGTATATCCTCCGATCCTACATTATGTACCTTTTGTATTGGTTGTTCGATGAGCTCTGGAATAAGTTGACTTTTATATAATGTTTCATAGAAACTTTCCACTATATGTAATATGCTTGGTCTATCTGAGATAATATTTCCATTTTTGTCTTTAAGTTGGAAGATTTCTTTTTTGTCATTTTCTATTTTTCTCCTCAATGCTTTCATGCTTTTGTTGTCTTCTATAGTTTTTATAATTTTCTCGTTGTTGTATTATCTAATATCCCGTCTGATGGCTTTAGAGATTTCTTTATTTATGTTGTTTATATCTTGTGAGTCAACATTTCCTTCACTTCTCAGTATTCTACGATCTTCCATTTTTTGTTTCGTTTCATTACTATTTTTTTGTTCTTTTCCATGTTTAGGGCCAAATTTTTCCTGAGCTTGTGTTAATGTATCTACTATTTCTTCGTTTAGGTTATTTATGTCTTCTCTTGTTGTATTTCTGAGTAAGTTACTGGTGATATATGTTTCAAACTCAAGTTCATTCGTTGGGCGCATCCAAGGTTTGAATTTTTTACTTTTTATCATCTTCAGTCTTTCTTGCTTAATATTGACTTCTACAGTTGCTCGGACCATTCTATGATCGCTTGCAACCGAAAATTGATTTAAGACTGTAACATCTTTGACTATATGTTTTTTGTCAGTGATGATGAAGTCGATCTCATTTTTTGTCTTACCATAGGGGCTCTTCCAAGTCCATCTTCTATGGATCTTCATATAGAAGAAGCTATTCATTAAATATAGATTGTTTTCTTATAGGAAATTTAAGAGTATTTCGCCCCTTTCGTTTCTACCTGGTGTGCCAAAATTTCCGAGGGCATTTTCAGCTGGGTCAGTGCTTATTCCTATTTTGTCATTAAAGTCGCCACATATTACCGTAAAATGTTCTTGGTCTTCTGAAACAGCTGTGTACAAGTCATCATAGAACTGTTCTATTTCTTCGTCAGCGTGACTCGATGTTGGTGCATAGACTTGAATGATCTTTATGGAGTAACGGATGTTTAGTTGTAATTTTGCAAGTATATCTCTTGTGGAAACTGTTTTTACTGATATGATATTCTCAGTTAGTTTTTTTATTAATAAAGAGCCCAATGCCTCCATTCCCATAGTTTTCTCCGACATGATAGAAAATGTGACCGGATTTTAAAGTGGTTAGGCTTTCTTCTTTCCTTCTGACCTCAGCGACTCCAACAATGTCCCAATTGATTTTATCAAGTTCAGATTCCATTTCTATGAATTTTTCTTCTGATAGCAGGGTTCTTGCATTGAAAGTTGCAATTTTTAGAGATATATATCTGTTAGATGGTTTTCTAAAATATGTCAGAATTTTGCCCCCCCAGAATCCGTGGACTGACTGATAGTCTGACTGACAGTCTGACTGATGGTCTAATAGTCACTAATGAGAAAAGCAAATAAATTTTCTTTAACATACAAAAGAGAGGATCGAGAGTAGGGCATAACGGAACAATAAAGCCATATAATTTTGAAAGATTGCAGCGTCTTAGATGCCGTAGGTAATGTTGTTACATAAAAAATAAAAGGGAATATTTAGGTAGCTAACTGATGTTTATGTATATATAACCCTCTTTATTAGACCAGGATTGCTAGAAAAGCCATCAGAGGTATTTTCCGACTTACAGAGGTCCGAGTACTAACTAATACCGAACAGAGCTAATTCCAAGATCAAACACATATATAAAGATAGCAACGTCGTACAAGAAACTAAATCTCAGTGCTAAAGTTGCGCTGGCTTTATCCAAAGACTCTATAATAACTGCATTGCCAAGTTAAATTGGAAGGATGCCCCAAGAGAAAAAATGCCTTTAAGACTTCCACAAATGAAGGAGGAGGTAACATATGGTCAGATTTAGGAATAATGAGACCTACAATCAATACTTATCTGTTGTGGAATATGAAATCAATTACATGTAATTAAACGAACTGGGCTTAAAAAAAATATCCAAGGAAAGGCACTTCAGAAATATTGACATAAATTTTAAAAACGTCATTTACCTGGCTGTATTTTCAATAGGAAAGGGAAGACAAAAAGAACAAAAGGCAATAGAATCTTGTTCCGTTCTGACTATACGATGACGATGATCTTTATATAACATATAAGGAGAAAGAGAGAATAATGTTTATGTTTAATTTAGAACTCTCAGGTTTTCTCCCTTTTGAATTGGGTATGTATATGTATTACCATAGAAAATAAAAGCAAGAGAACTATAATTATAAAACAAAAAGATTACGAAATGAAAAGACTATATAAATCCCTTATATTAACACAGACTGTTTTACAAAAGGTGAACAAATGAGCATAAACGGACAGCTGTTTTACAAACTTAATATTATTAAACGCATTTAGGATCAATTTCACTCAAAATATGATATGCTAAAATACGATACGACACGAAAAAGCCAATGACTTTTACAGCTGATTGCCACATAAATATCAATGTATTGTAGTTGTTGACTTTAATGTTTGTTCTAAATTTATTAAATTGGTCTCTTCTGTTGATTCGCTTGTATTCGGTTTTCATTTCGTTGATTTTAAGTGAAACATTTTTCGTGCACTTTGTTAAAGATGTTTGCGGACCGGAGAGAGTTTCTTATGAGATCCATATCATTAGCATATGCCAGGAGTGCTTTGTACCTTGGCCCGTTAATGGATTACATCTTAAATATACGTTATTTCTATTTTACTAAGCTGTTTATTGATTTTTTGACTATTTGAATCAAGAATCTGTAGTTTATTCGACTGTTGAATAAAACAGACTTTCTTGGTGCATATTTTTATCTCTGGATTTTTGTTTGCCGTCTCCTTATTACAACGATTTTGCTGGATATCGACATAGGGAACCTGGTGGTATGTACATGATGTTTCCACAACCAACGTTCGAAAATTTGTCTTACTGTAAAGTCATGATGATTTTACTAGAAAATATAGTGTTGTTTAATAATAATAAAGTTCCAGCAACGATAACTATATGCATTAACTTGGTACTAATATCTCTGCTCTCCGCTAACAGATGGCAGTCCCGAAAACATTAAAACTCATGCTTCCCATTTTCCAACGATTAGCCAGTCCATTACTATACGCCTTATTATGGTACTGATATTGCTGGTGCCCCTCATGAGTGAATAGAATATGCAAGGAAGGTTTTGGCAATTTAATAGGATTTTGTGTGTTAGAATATTATTTTTCCGAGAAAGTGAAGAATATCAATTTGCTATCCGGATTTAATCCATAAATTATTAGAATACTATAAAATAATGATATTAGCATAAAAAAAACGGTCTAATTGTCAGTAATAAAGCATATAAATGTTTTTTAACATACAAAAGAGGTGACGTAGAGTAGGGCATAACGTAACAATAGACCCATATAATTTTAAAGGATTGCAACATTTTAGATATCGTAGATAACGTTGTAACATAAGAAATAAAAGGGAATATTCAGGTAGCTAACTGATGTATATATAACTCTTATAATACTTTTAAATTCAGAGGTCTAATACGACTTTATTAAATCAGGATATATAAAACAGTGATAAAACCAGTGTTAATGTGTGGATATGTGGCCAGAACGCTAACAAAACAATGTACGTAAAACTCAGGTATTAGTTCGATCAGGATCGCTAGAAAAGCCATCAGAAGTATTTTCCGACTTACAAAGGTCCGCGTACTAACCAATACCGAACGGAACTAATGCCAAGGCCAAACACATATATATAGACAACAACGTCGTGTAAGAAGCTAAATCTCAATGCTAAAGTTGCGCTGGCTATATCCAAAGGCTCTATAATAACTACATTGCCAAGTTAAATTGGGAGGATGACCCAAGAGAAAAAATGCCTTTAGGACTTCCACAAATAAAGGGGGAAGGTAACATGAGGTCAGATTTAGGAATAATGAGACTATATACCGACCCATCATATTTATCAACACATGCCTGTTCAACTACCTGCTATCCTACCTATAGTCAATACTCATCTGTTGGGGACTATCAAATCAATTACATGTAATCAAACAAACCAGGCTTAAAAAAAGTTATCTCAGGAAAGGCACTTTTAAAACGTTATTTACGTGACTTATTAAAATTTAAATTTTTAATGAAAAGTAAAAGATTAGCCATTTGTTATGGGGTTCAGAGAAGAACCTTCACGATGTTAATTTTTTGAGATATGATTGGATGTTTTCTCTTCATTGCATACTGAGACGCCCAAGTGGTATTCTTCTGTGCTAACTTCCTTCCATAACAGTTTTACAAGTTTGACATCTTGGCGTCTATGCATGTGTACGATCTACCTTAAGCAATTTATTTGCCTAAACAATATCGTTATAAGAGCTTTCTTCATTAAGTATGTGTTCTTCTTCTATACGGATTTGTAGCGATATGATAATGAGGTTAACACAATTTTCCTATTATTTTCCTTTCAAATATTCGTAGTTCTTCCTTATCCGTTTTAGTCATTGTCCATGATTAGCATCTATGTATTAAAATAGGTAAAAAGTTTAAATTATGATCTGTATTTCTTTAGTGGCATTATTATTAACCGTGATTATTTATCTAAGATATTTAAAGTGTTCCATATTTACGAAATTGTAGTTGTTAACTTTAATATTTTAACAAGATCTATTAAATTGGTCTCTTCTGTTGATTCGCTTGTATTTCTTCTTAGCTTGACGAATTCTTCTTTTTTCATTCTGTGAACTACTAGTGGGTTCTTTTTACGGAATTTTTTCATCACGTTTAGGTAATCATCAACGGTATATAAACGTTGTTGAAATTTAAGGCATTTTCAAAATTTTCAAAATCACTACCATTGGGTAAAAGCTATGACTAGGAAAGAAATAGCGTAATGTAATTTTTTCAATGGTAGGATGAGTTTCCAAAATCATTTTTAGAATCAACTATTTTAATCCTGCGGTTTTGGCCGCCACAAGAGTCTGACCACAAAATTACATGTTTTGCAGAAGTAACATTTTCTTCAATGTGTTTCTTAAGACCAATGCCTACGTCCTGGGCTCCCCGACCAGCTTCACCTTCTATCCAAATATAACAATGACCTTTTTTATCCTTGGCGCTATGGATACCAAGGTTGTAAATACATAATTGACTCTTATAATATACAATATTTATTAGAATTCTCGAAAGGGGAAGAGTTTTTCTTTAAATCAAAACAAAAGGTTTCCACTTCTGGTTGATCATTGCTTATCTTCATGTCTAGCTTTCTTTCTTCTAAGTGCACATTTTTTCTTTTTTTAACGCTTAATTGTTCGTTATCTGCGCAATTTTTAATTTCTAATTCGAAACAATCACATCTACTACAAGTATCTTTTTTCAACTTTTTTCTTTGAAGATTAAATCGTGTTAAAAACATTTTTTTGTAAAACGAAAATTTAACAAGGTCATTGTCTGCTTCTTCAATATACAATTCATACATTTTACTTAATGTTATGTCTTTTGTTAAGTATTCTCTTTCTGTGTTAGCTCTTCTGTAATGTGACTATTATAGAAAAATTTAAGCAATAACTGCCACTACTTCTTGACCTAAACGCCTCAACAAGTTGCCAACGTCACCATTGTTAACCACGTTTATGTACATATGTTGCCAAATATTCGATTTACAATCATTAAAACGCTCGCAAGAGGCGCTTGGTTCAAAACTAATACACAAAAATTAGTCGCTTGCTCTAGTTATGCAAAATTCAAAATCCAAAATAAAAAGAAAGGTACTTAATCTTTTTAAATATATCTGGTTATCCGTTACTAACAGGTTAATGGGATTTATTACGTAGATAGTTTATGCCTTTTTCTATCTTCTTCTTTAAGTTCCATCTTCTATCGAAGGTTGGAAATCATCATGGCTATACGGACTCTGTTGACTGCCGCTCTATAAAGTTCTACACTACTGCATTCAAACCATTCCCTTAAGTTTTTAAGCCAGAATATTCTTCGTCTTCCCACATTTCGCTTTCCTCGGATTTTGCCGTGCATAATAAGTTATAATAATGCGTATGTTTGCCCTCTCATCACATGTCCTAAGTACTCAAGTTTTCGTCTTTTGATAGTTAATAATATTTCCGCCCCATTTCCTATCATTCTAGTTACTTCCACGTTTGACATTCTTTGAATCCATGATATTCGTAAAATTCTTCTGTAACACCAAAATTCAAAGGCGGCCAACTTATTCAGATGGACTTGTTTTAGTGTTCACGCTTCCAAGCCATAAAGAAAAGTAGGGAACACGTAATATCGAAGCATTCTCAGGCTCTAACTTTATATCCCGAAAACAAAGAAACTTTTAAAGTTTAAAAATAATGCACGTGCTATTTCAATGCGTGTCCTAATTTCTTTTGTTTGGTCTACATCTGATGTTATCCTGTTGTTCCTCTTTTCCACCAGAAAGCGCCATAATCCACAATTTAAGTAATTGGGGCTGGGTCTAGTGATGCATAACGCCGTTCATATAGCAATTTGTTGTCAGATGTTTATAGTTTTTCAAAAAATGAACTCCGATTTAAAGATTAAAACGTAAAACAAAATATAAAAACCTATTGAACCTTATTCAGAAAATTTCAGAAAAGAATAACTTTTGTGAAAGATTGTGGGACACAGTCATATTTTAAGATAAAAACTTCAATTCAGAGAGTGGACATTCTTAATAAATGTATAATCTAATATGGAAGCATGTTTATGTTTTACAGACTTAGAAAGCACTGAGCACACAAGTATTTATTTTTTTATGTACTAGGTCGTAAAATAAGTATACTCAAAACAAATAAATATTATCTACCAAGTATTCTACTCCACTTTAATATCAATGCATCAGATATATTATAAAGATTTCGTCGTAGTTGTAAATTAATAGGAGATAAAGCCAAATGTAGAGCATATAGTGAAATCTGAATATCTTAGAATGACTATATCGAGCGGGAACATTATTGATGAGCAAAAGGGAGACCCATCGCTGAGACAGTGACAAAGCAATTGGCAAAAGCAAAGGGTACTTTGTACTAAAGTACCCATACTCTAAAGCATAAGCAGGTCTTTTCGTACTCTTTTAGTAAGTGATAGATTCGACCGTTACTTGATGGAAATTCATTTTATCTAACAATTAAACAGGTATGCGTTTACACGTCATATTTTGTAACTGAATAAGTTGAGGAGGGGATAACTGTTTGTCTCAAGTTGGTCATTCAGAATTATGTCTGTATTTTTTAATTTGCTAATTTCCATAGATTCTAATATTCATGGAATCTACAGATAGCTTAAGGCCTTTATTATAAATACACTTTTTTAGTAATAAAAATATATAAATAGAACCTAGAATACGCCTGTAAAAGTATGTAACCTTTGATCTCTGGGATAAACCCATCTCCTGAACAATGGTGCCGATATATGTAGGTAAAATTTTCTACACCTATTTTAACCTGTTTATTTCCTCATTATCAATATATATGAGTTGTAACCGATACCACAAACTCATTTACTTATAGAGACTATATATTGACTATAGTTATTACTATACAAATCTGACTCGAAATATCGTCTTAAAATAACAGTAACAGCAAAGTGAAAGATTAGTCATTTTTTATGAAGTTTAAAGTAGAAGCGTTCACGAAAATTGAAGTACTAATAAGACCACCGCAATCGGGCGTACCCTGGGTAATGAATAATTAAGTAATCGTTAATTCTTAAATCACCCGTTCAATATGTTTTTTGTTAAATCGGTGCTTTTTAGGACCAACTATTCTAATTATGTGTATAAATATTAAGAGTATATCTAGAGATAAAGACACTCCACTTTACATAAAAACTTATAATGACAGAAAACAAAACCAGTCAGCTGAGAGAACCTTTTAACGATGTTGAGCTTGGATCCGCTATCCACGTATATAATGAACAATATTACGGCTCCTGGCTGAGGATCTGAGAACAAAACTATAAAATTTGAACTAAAAATACAACAATGGCTAATATCCAAAGTCTTTAGACAAGCAAAGCAAAGACAAAGTTGTTGCCTTGCTTAAACCTGGCAAAAACTCCAACGACCACAAAAGCTATCGGCCAATATATCTATTTATTTTGTCAGCTATACAGAATACTTCTGTACATGATCCTTAATATAAACCGATAATAGAAGAAAAACTCAAATTAAAAGACAAAAGTGGCTATATATGACAGGTTAGATCATATATGTCACAAATACTAAATCTTGCCCAACACAGCGAAGAGAAGTACGAAAAATATCAGGTATGAGGAGTGGTATTTGTTAATCTAAATGCCGTTTATAAATAGTTATTTAAATAACTTATAAAATATTTAGTTATAAATTAGTCAGCCAAATTCAGGGAATATTAAGACTCACATCCATACATAAGCTCTACAATATCGTAGCTATCAATCCACCTAATATCCGAAGATAAGTAGCTACAGAGCAAAAAAAAACAAAGTCCAGATTCGTGACATCCACTCCACGAATACCAGCCTATTTTATGACTAGAATCAAGGAAAAACTGGCTATATCAACACATCTGCAAGATATACAAACAAAAATAAGCTGCTCCTCTCCATCTGATCCCTCGAACGGAACTTCCTTATGGTAGTTATCTTCCTTAAATCTGCCAGGAGGACTCTTGCCTGCAAACACCGGTTAACTTATGTGCATGTGGGGTGGTACAAGACTTATCACACTTTCTTAGTTAACTTTACCGTTCAAATCGCTCTTTTTGAAGGGACAAGGTTTATTTATGTGAACTGAACATGTAAAGTACAGTCAGTAAGCTATTACTTATAACGATTATTGCAAATTTGACACTAACTCCACTTATATTGATTACATATTACTCCTAAATACGAGATAAAACATTCAGAAATATGTAATATTGGTGAAGTGGTATAATTCATGTTAGAAAAATTAATCATTCTTCCCTTTTTTGTGCACTACTACCCATTTTAACAAAAAAATATCTATTTTAGCACTTAAATATTTATTTTGAGATAACCTTCTATCCAGAATTAAAAAATAGAATAATAAGAAATAGAATCCAGAAAAAAATAAAATAATAAAATAGAAGAAATAAAATAATAAAAAAGCTGTATATAAGATATGATGAAACAATAAAAGAAGTTCTTATTAACCGGATTCTTAAATAAAACGTATAAAGACATACTCACGTTAACAAAATACATTAGGAAATTTTCGCATATGAAAAAACACATCCAACTTGGTAATGAAATCCTTTTGTATCTATAAATCTATTTTTAGAAAAGCACGTACCTACCAAAAACAGGTATTTGGTAGTACACATATCTGTTACATACTGTAATGCGTATGAATGATAACAAAAGTAAGGAGTCTATATGAACCGTTTAGAATATACGCTGGAAATAAACGGCTTAATCCCATAGTTGCCAAACTATCAGAGCTTACTTAAACCGATATACGTATGGTTCCAATATACACGGAACAAGATCTGAACGACCCCTATAATATATACACGTGAACTAAGCGATATACATTCATGATACAGGGGTACTTAGGGGCTCCACAAAATTTTTAAAAATTGTGAAACTATACATGTTGACGAATCGACAGAGCCAATATTATGGAATGGTCAAGTGAGCTCCGTATATCGGTGGCCACTTGACCACGGAGCTCACTTGAACCTGAATTTTAACATGGGCGGAGTCCACTTTATGCCGTAGATATATATATATATATATATATATATATATATATATATATATATATATATATATATATATATATATATATGTATATATATATATATATATAAATATATATATATATATATATATATATATATATATATATATATATATATATATATATATATATATATTATTGAGATATTTAAAGTCTTGGTGCGCCAAGCAATAATTAGCTAATTAATTTTTTTGATTAATTAAAATTATTTAAATGATATGATTATGACTCTATCACAATTTTTAATTCTTTTATCTCAGGGTTAAATTCGTGCTTCAATATCTATGCTATTACATGTGAAAGGTAAGGTCCAAAGAATACCGGAATAATAAAAAACACATATGATCTAACACTATATATTGAAATAAAAATAATGAAATAATTCACACTCAAAAGTTTTCAATAAACAAATCTCATATAATGATTCTCAAAATTTTCTTCTACGTACGTGAACAATCAAAATTAATGGCACAAACAATATTAATTGAAATCTCAAAATCCCAAACTATTCTAACTCTCCTAATCAAAATATTTATATCCTTTCTAAATTAAGTGTAAAAATTGTGTTATCAATAAAAGAAAAAAACTGCAGAAAACATAAATATCTCTCTCTGATGATGAGTGGTCCAAATCCTTGTTCCTTGTAGACTATATTATCTCCTCTCAACCGCTCCCTATGTAATCAGCAATCTTACAACAGATTGTTGCAAGTATATCGTCCTTAATGATCTCCTTCAAAAGCACAAATCATTCAAATTATGATAGCCTTTCTCCTCTCGATAAACTGAATCTCTCGTTGGCCCGAGTGAAAAATGACTCTTGGAATATCTTCTCTTTACGATAAACTGAATCTCTCGTTGTCATGAACAGTGACTCTTGGAGTATAAGTAGAAAAATATGACTTACAATATTTTGCTGCTTCAGCTTCTGTCAGATACAATAACTCCACAAAAACTCACTAACATTCAACACTACTGCATTGCTACTTCTCGGGAACCGCCAGAGAACAATCACTGTTCGTCTTACAGACTTGGAAAACCAACTGATTATCTTTTCTCTCTCCTAAATCTAGCTAAACTTTCATTCCTACATACCTATCCCACCTTCTTCAATCTCCGCCAATCAAAACTCGTCACAATTCCCCCATTTTTTCATTTCGATAACAAACAAATTTTTACCTATAATTATAAAATTTCCTAAAACTTATTTACAAATAATATTTTTCTATAATTCTTAAAAACTAACAAAAACCTCTTTCTAAAATCTCTTCTATTTGTCTCTAATCACTGCATTAATGTATTTGGAAAACCCGGTTCAATTGTCTTTGGATTTCACTTAAAATTATGCGGGTCACTCAAGTATAACAAAGAAATAATTTATGCATAGCTTACATTTTGTTTAGTACAGGTAATCCAAGAATTTAATAACTTTCCTTCTTCGAAATGTTTGTTGGTTATTATCCTACTTATCTGAATTATTTTAATGTTTTTGAACTTTGAAATATTTTAATCAACCCAATATTTTTCTCGATTTTACATATCATAACAATATATATATATATATATATATATATATATATATATATATATATATATATATATATATATAATATATATATATATATATATATATATATATATATATATATATATATATATATATATATATATATATATATATATATATATATATATATATATATATATAATGAACCAGAAGTATTTGCTGACAACGTAAGGAAGTAAACGTTAAATAGTGGGTTTGCAGCAATAAAAATGAAATGTGTACTCTTTTAAATTTTTATTCCAAGCTTTCGGACATTGGTTATGTCCTTCATCAGGGAGCTACAAATGTGATTAAGAAATTGTTGGTGTTGGTATAATTAATTAAAAATTGTTTCTACTTACAAACTTAACGAGGTTGTATCAACAAAGATCTATTATAATATTGATAAAATTTATCATGGTCTCTCATCTATTTTAATATATAAAAACTATTTTTATGTTTAAAATTTAAAAAAATTATTACTGTAAATACAAAAACACTTAATTATTCTAAATAAATAATAAATATTTATTTAGAATAATTAAGTGTTTTTGTATTTACAGTAATAATTTTTTTAAAATTTTAAACATAAAAATAGTTTTTATATATTAAAATAGATGAGAGACCATGATAAATTTTATCAATATTATAATAGATCTTTGTTGATACAACCTCGTTAAGTTTGTAAGTAGAAACAATTTTTAATTAATTATACCAACACCAACAATTTCTTAATCACATTTGTAGCTCCCTGATGAAGGACATAACCAATGTCCGAAAGCTTGGAATAAAAATTTAAAAGAGTACACATTTCATTTTTATTGCTGCAAACCCACTATTTAACGTTTACTTCTTTATATATATATATATATATATATATATATATATATATATATATATATATATATATATATATATATATATATATAAATATATATATATATATATATATATATATATATATATATATATAAATATATATATATATATATATATATATATATATATATATATATATATATAAATATATATATATATATATATATATATATATATATATATATAAATATATATATATATATATATATATATATATATATACAGTATACTCCCTCTATAACGAACACGGTTATTACGAGGTTTCGCTTATAACGAGATCCATTAGATGTCCCATGAAATTTCTATTGAACTATAACCGTCTATAGCGAGGCAAATTTGGTTATAACGAGAAAAAATAAGATCCAAAAACGTGTTTTTTACGTTTTTGGTCGGGTCGTGGCTATAAATAAATACCTTTTCAAACAGACCCTCAATAAACTTAACTGCAGCCCGCAATAAACTTCTTTACAATGAATAAATACAACTGTTTCACATCTTTAGAAAATATGAGGGAATGATACTGGACCATTTAAAGCAGTTAAAAATGACAGAGTTCTTAAAATTGCAGAAGCAATAGTTTATGATATCCTTGAAAATACGCTTTTTGAAAATTTGCTTTATGTAGTTGGAAAAAAATATAAGTACAGATTTTTTATTTTAACGTATATCATTGATAATAAAAGTAAACAACTCTTTTATGTTTTAATATATTTCATTGACAATAAAAGTAAATAACTTTTTTTCAAAAACGTCATTCAAACAATATTTATTAGCATCTTATATTGCTCCGAATGGCTTCACTATAGGAAGTTAATGGTTTAGAAAACTACAGATTCATATGTATGCACAGTATTATTATTGTCTGATATAACGAGATCGGCTTATAACGAGGTAATTAGTCTGTCATTTCACTTTTCGTTATAGAGGGAGTCTACTATATATATATATATATATATATATATATATATATATATATATATATATATATATATATAGTAGACTCTATATATATATATATATATATATATATATATATATATATATATATATATATATACATCTAGCGGTTAATGTAAGCTCCGTTCTAAAAACGGTATTATACTAACTCCAGTAGAATATACACCGTGTATATTATTATCTGCGTAGCGCTTTATGTAGACTCCGAGCAACACGTAGGATTAAGTGAACTCTGTAATAGGTTAAAACACTTTTGGGATCCGTATGTATACCTTCGCGTACACAACTAAACTCTTGCGATGCTGCCAATAATTTGATTGGTCGTAGACTTTCAAATTTTACAGCAGGTACATTTTGGTACTTCAAATTTATTTAAATATCAATCAATTTAGTCATCGAGAAATTTCACATATACTTGGTTAATGCAGTTAAATATTTTAGAGTGGTAATTTATATTACTTGCTTTAATTATTTTTAAACTTAAGTAGTGTCTATTATAAACTTGGAAAAGGCAAGAGTTCATTTTTATTTATTAGTATTTTTTTTAAATGCGTTGGCACTGAAATATTTATTATATAAATGAACGTTCCGATGTTTCGATTGCTACAGTTTATGACGTATAAAATATATGTTTCATGGAGTAGTAAAATCTAAATTATAACAATTTATAAATCATTCTTAAAATTCCAATTTTTTAGAGTCTTATTTCAATATTTCGATTTTTAAATGTAGGGAATTCAATATCCTATATACTATATTTTAGATACACATAAACACATGGATACACTTATAGCAGATACTAAAAGAAGAAATATTTGGGTTCCTTAGGGTATCTTGATTCTCGGCAACATATCTATTACAATTACATATAATATGTTCGGTCTTATTGTTTTAAATGCTTTGTCGCTTGTACAAGCTATTATTATTTTCAACTTTATATAATTATGTTTTTGTATCTTTCGTTGTCAGGCATATCAAAATTTAATTTCTAATTTAGAAGTAAATGTATATATAATATTCTTTTTTCTGTCACTTAGTTTAAATATAGATCACTTATATTCTTCTTGCTTATTTATTTTTATTCGTAATACTTATTAACGTACGTAATAACGTACCTGTTTTTGCAAAAAGCAACAACGAGTACGAAAGATATCGGGTATCAGGTGTGGTATTTGTCAATCTAAATGCCACTTACGACATATTAAATAAGAGAACATTTCTCCAAAGCTGCATGACATCGCCTTGGATAAAAACATTACTTGTTTTATCCGCGTATATCTACAGAATAGAAAATTTTTCGTATCATTCAATGGTAAGATGAAGAACGCAGATGAATGGTCTCGCTTGGGGTAGCGTAATGGCACCTACACTGTATTACATTTACACAAATGATTAACCGATAACAGTAGATACTAGGACTTTCATGTAGACGATACATTGCACAACCAAAACTTTTGTTGCTGAAGTGAAAAAAAATCTAAATGATTGCCTTAAATATAATAAAATAAACTACGAATTAATTTTAAGCCAAACCCCGAAAAATCTTAGGAGCGCTCCTTCAATTTGTCTAAGACAGGCGCTTTCACAAAACTGAATATCTAATCTAATAAAAATCTAATATAATCTATAGTCTAATATAAATACCTTTTTTTTAAACGCATCTACCACGCAGAGGCATTAGCGTATTAAGATTAATGTTACAGTTGATACAAATAGTGTATATACATTGGTTCATAATTAATAATAATAATATGTATGTGTATTACAATGTATGTTTTAAATTATATGAAGAAGTTGACAGTCTTTAAGATAAGAAATTATTCTTTTAGTATCTGTATTTTCTTCTAGGGCAGTCTTCTGTCTTTTATTTTTGGTTTCCAAAGATGCGGATGTTTGTTGACTTCATATAGCCTTGATGGAGTGTTGTTCCAAGTTTGTTGCCATTTTTGAATTATTTTTTGTAGTATAAGTTTATAGTTTAAATCGTTTTGTACCAATATGTTACTTTCTTTGGACATTAGGTTATTTGGTGCGTTTTTAGCTAGTTTATCTACAACTTCGTTACCTTCAATTCTGACATGAGAAAGTACCCATAAAAAATGAACTTGGATTTTCTTATTTGAAATGTTTTTATGTTCTTTTTTACTAAGAAGTAGAAGGGGGTTGTCACAGTATAATTGAGTCAGTGAGGAAAATAAATTTAGAGAATCTGTGATTATTATACATATTTCTTGGTTTTTGTTTTGTATTAACGATAGTGCTTTTAGAATTGCAAATAATTCAGCCGAAAAGATGGTTGTAATTGACGACAATTGGAAACTAACTGAGATGTCTTCCGAATAAATTGCTGCTCCAACTCTGTCTTCATTTTTTGATGCATCGGTGTATACGCTGTAGGTATTGCCATATCTGTTTAATAGTGTACGAAACTTTTGTTTAATGACGGTTGACGATATCTCTGATTTCTTAGGTTTTTTTGATGTCGATAGCCGGAACAGATATTGTCCATGGCGCAGGGTTGTGGATTGAGGAGGTATCATAAGTTTTTGAAAATTGAAAATTTAATTTGGATAAGTATGATCGTATACGAAAGTAAAAAAGGATGATTAATTTGATGTGTTTGTTAAAATTTACTTGTAAATCGATCAGCAAAAACGTAATGCACAACTGGATTATTTTGGTTTGATGACACTGCTGCTTCTTATGTTAGGCTTAGTGGAAAATATGAATTTTACTATAACGAAATATAAACAAACCATGAAAATTTGATGATTTGAAGAAAGAAAATGTCAAATTAGGCTAGAGCAATAACTGAAACAAAAGAATCAAGTGGGGATAATGTCAGTCATCATATATTTACTCTAAAAATAATTAAGAAAAGATAGACATTAAATGAGAAGTAAAAATTAAAAGAATAATATGTCACTAAAAGACTTGATTTGTCGACGATTATCAAAATTTAATAAAAGTCACAAATGTCATCCGATTAATAACAACATTAAATCGTCTGTCAATAAAAAATGTGACGAACAATTGGACAACACATAGTTTGGATTTAGAAGTCGATTGGGAACAAAAGAGGAATTGTGCGCAATGGTGGTACTATTACAAAAATGCAGAGATTATAATGAAAACGTATTCATATCTAATATAGATTTTCAAAAGTATTTGACATAGTTCAACCTGGTAAGCCCTTACATGCATTAAAATACATACACCTAGATACCAAGATATTAATTTACTAAAAAATCTACTAAAATCAAACAGCGGTCATGCGGGTGAAAAATAGAGAGACAAATCAAGCAGAAATTCAAAAAGGAGTCAGCCAGAGATGTGTGTTGTCAACTAATATTTTAGGAGACACTATGGGAAAGAAGTAAGGAATGGAGTGAGCATCATTAATAACATAAAATTTGCAGACTAAACCCCAATTATGACAGAAAATATAGAGGATTTACAAATTCTTATACAAATCATTAAAAGATAAAGCAAAATGATAGGACTAAACTAAACAGATAAAAGTCAATGTTTACAAATAAGAAATTGAGTGTGGTTAATAGACTGAGATCGTGGAATGTTATGTATGGTCGCAACTGCTATATGGGGTAGAAGCTTGGACCCTGACAGCCAAATCTGTAAAAAAATTAAAGGCATTCGAAATGTGGCTATATAGGCGTATTCTTAAAATTCCTTGGACTGCAAAAGTCTCAAACGAAGAAGCGTTAAGACGAATTGTCTATCTGGACATCGTATCTGGGCTACAGTTCGAAACGATAAATACTCTATTCTATGCGTCATCATGCAAGGAAGAGTAGAGGGATGAAAAGTCTTGGGAAGAAAGACAAAATCTGGCAGAGAAATATCAGAGATTGGACTAACTTCAGTGTTGAAGAAATAATATATCTAAAAAATCTAAAAGAATATCTAATATATCTATACCGGATCCTGTAAAATTTTAAATACATTAAATTAAATCTCGTAAATTATAAAGCCTATTCTTAGATTAAAATAACAAATTTCTTAGTATTATGATATGTAGTATTGTGATAATATGTAGGTGTCAGTATTCTTGTAAAAGAGATTTATAGGTTGGTATATAAATTTCACGGTTATGTGTCATACGGTTTCATCTTTCATACAAACATTAAAAACCTTAAAAAGTTTCATTTTACATACAATTAGCACGTTGGCTCTGGAAATGCGCTATAAATATGCATTGTTAAAAATGGTATACATTTATATAGATTATTATATATTATATAGATTTTCCTTTGTCGTCTTCTGATTATGTATCTCAATTCGTTCCTAATTAAGCACATGTTGTCCACAAGGTACCTCTTGTATGTATGTAAAACATACATCAACAGTATGTAAAATTTAAATTTTTAATGAAAAGTTAAAGATTAGCCATTTATTATGGAGTTCAAAAGAGAAGCCTTTACGAAAATTTAAGTACTAATAAGACCACCGCAATCGGACGTACCCTGGGTAATGAACAATTAATTAATCGGCTAATCACCCGTTCAATATGATTTTTGTCAGATCGGCCTTTTTAGGACCAACTATTCTAATTAGGTCTATAAATATTAAGGGTGCTTAGCACAAATGTGACGTATTTCTAGTGCAGGAAACATATAGAGGGCCAAACCTAGGGTATTTGTTATTAATATGATTCCTGAAAAACACATAATAAATGTAAAAGTGCTATCTCTGCTTGCAAATAAGTAAAGAAAAACTTAAATGAGAGAGGACAAAACCAGTCAGCTGAGGGAACCTTTCAACTATGTTGAGCTTGAATCCACTATCTACCTATATAATGAACAATGTTACGGTTACTGACTGAAGATCTGAGCACAAAGCTTATAAAATTTGTACCAAAAACACAACAATTACTGATATCCAAAGTCTGCAGACAAGCAAAGCAAAGACAAAGTTGTTACCTTGCTTAAACCTTCAAAAACTCCAACGACCACAAAAGCTATCGGTCAATATATTTATTTTGTCAGCTATATAAAATACTTCTGCACATAATCCTTAATATAATTTTACCGATAATAGAACATTAACACACCCCGTACCAGTAAACACTAGGACTTTTATTACGTAGACAATACATCTCCTGTTGCACAACCAAAAACTTTTGTTGCTGAAGTGGAAAAAAATCTAAATCATATCTTAAACACAATAAAAAAAAATAGATACAAGGTTGAATGCTCGAATAAATGAACTTTGATAAAATAAAGGCAGATATCGAGCACAGTTTTATTAATTAAATCTTGCCCAAGTACTTTCGCTCCCTAGAGCATCTTCAGGGGTATCTGAAATAAGCCAAAAAACGTTTTTTTAAAGGAAGAAATTAATTAACCGCGATAAAGACTCGAAGTTATTGGATAATAAAAGTTTTTTTGATTAACGTTTTAGACTTACTTCGTCAATTTTGGGCTACCCAACAATAATTGCAGAATGTCATAAGTGAAGAATATCAATTTGCTATCCGGATTTAATCCATAAATTAAATAATGGGATGCTATAAAATAATGATATTAGCTAAAAAAACGGTCTAATAGTCAGTAATAAAGCATATAAATGTTCTTTAACATACAAAAGAGATGACGTAGAGAACGGCATAACGTAACAATAAACCCATATAATTTTAAAGAATTGAAACGTTTTAGATATTGTAGATAACTTTGTAACATAAGAAATAAAAGGGAATATTCAGGTAGCTAACTGATGTATACATAACTCTTATAATACTTTTAAATTCAGAAGTCTAATACGACTCTCTTAAATCAGGATATATGAAACAGTGATTAAACCAGTGCTAATGTGTGGATATGTGACGAGAACGCTGACAAAACAATGTACGTGAAACTCAGGTATTAATTAGATCAGGATTGCTAGAAAAGCCATCAGAAGTATTTTCCGACTTACAAAGGTCCGCGTACTAACCATTAACGAACGGAAATAATGCCAAGGTCAAACACGTATATAAAGACAGCAACGTCGTACAAGAAGCTAAATCTCAATGCTAAAGTTGCGCTGGCTATATCCAAAGGCTTTATAATAACTGCATTGCCAAGTTAAATTGGGAGGATGCCCCAAGAGAAAAAATGTCCTTAGGACTTCCACGAATGAAGGGGGAAGGTAACATGAGGTCAGATTTAGGAATCATGAGACTATCTACCGACCCATCATATTTATCAACACATGCCTGTTCAACTACCTGCTATCCTACCTATAGTCAATACTTATCTGTTGGGGACTATCAAATCAATTACATGTAATTAAACAAACCAGAATAAAAAAAGTTATCCCAGGAAAGGCACTTCAGAAATATTAACATAAATTTTTAAAACGTTATTTACGTGGCTTATTAAAATTTAAATTTTTAATGACAAGTAAAAGATTAGCCATTTGTTATGGGGTTCAAAGAAGAACCTTCACGATGTTAATTTTTTGAGATATGATTGGATGTTTTCTCTTCATTGCATACTGAGACGCCCAAGTGGCATTCTTCTGTGCTAACTTCCTTCCATACCAGTTTTACAAGTTTGACATCTTGGCGTCTATGCATGTGTCCGATCTACGTTAAGCAATTTATTTTCCTAAACAATATCGTTATAAGAGCTTTCTTTATTCAGTATGTGTTCTTCTTCTATACGGATTTGTAGCGATATGATAATGAGGTTAAAACAATTTTCCTATTATTTTCCTTTCAAATATTCGTAGTTCTTCTTTATCTGTTTTAGTCATTGTCCATGATTCGCATCTATGTATTAAAATAGGTAAAAAGTTTAAATTATGATCTGTATTTCTTTAGTGGCATTATTATTAACCGTGATTATTTATCTAAAATATTTAAAGTGTTCCATATTAATGAAATTGTAGTTGTTAACTTTAATATTTTATCAAGATTTATTAAATTGGTCTCTTCTGTTGATTCGCTTGTATTTGGTTTTCATTTCGTTGATTTTAAGTAAAACGTTTTTCGTGCTCTCTTCACTCTATTGAAGATTTTTGCGGACGGGAGAGTTTCTTATGAGATCTATATCATTAGCACATGCTAGGAGTGCTTTGTACGTTGGCCCGTTAATGGATTACATCTTAAATAGGCCTCATTTCTATTTTAGTAAGATGTTCATAAATTTTTTGAATATTTTAATCGAGAATTTATATTTTATTCGACTGTTTTATAACTCAGTGTTTCTTGGTGCATATTTTCATCTTTGGTTTTTTGTTTCCCGTATCATGAGTATAAGGATTTTGCTGGATATCCACATAGGGAACCCGGTGGTATGTACATGATATTTCCATAACCAACAATCGAAAATTTGTCTTATTGTAAAGTCATGATGATTTTACTAGTAAATATAGTGTTATTTAATAATGTGTTTAATTAAACACATATACCAAAACGCAATAGCCAGTGTTAGAGTGGGTGATCGTCAAACCCAGAAATTCCCGATACAACGTGGAGTACGCCAGAGGGACACCATATCACCGAAACTGTTCACTACGCTTTTGGAATATATATGTAAAAGGGCAAAACTGACCGACAAGGGCATAAATATAAACGGAGAAAAGCTTAGCCATCTAAGGTTTGCAGATGATATTGTACTAATAGCTGATAGGATAGATGAGGCCAAAGAACTTTTATATCAGCTCTACCGTTCCTCGCTAGAAGGAAGATTGAAAATAAATATATCTAAAACCCAGATGATGACAAATCTTGTAGTCAGCGAAGATATATGCGTAGGAACAAGATCCATAGACCAGGTAATGGCCTAGAAATACCTAGGTCATAAGATTCGCATAGGAAAAGATAACCAAACCGTTGAGCTTCTCCGTCATATAAGACTGACTTGGGCAGCCTTCGGCAAGCTGAACCATATTTTCAAATCGTCTGATATACCAATATGCCTTAAAAGAAAAACGTTTAATCAGTGTGTTTTGCCAGTGTTAACTTACGGTGCGGAAACGTTGACCATGACAAGGAGAACAGTTCAAAAGATCCGTCTGTGTCAAAGGGCGATGGAGCGTGCTATGTTGGGCATTTCACTACGAGACAAGATCCCAAATCGCCAGCTACGACAAAGAACCGGAGTGGCTGATGCAGTAGAGAGAGCAGCAACACTGAAATGGAACTGGGCAGGTCACGTGGCTCGAATGACAGATAATAGATGGACAAGCGGATACTGAAATGGAGACCAAGAGATGATGCCTACCGAAGCAGAGGTCGTCCACCAACACGTTGGACTGACGATCTAAAACGTTGTCATAGGAATTGGATGCAAGAGGCACAAGATCGAAATAGATGGAAAATTATGAGGGAGATCTATGCCCAGCAGTGAATAAGCGAAGATTAAATGATGTTAATATTAATAAAGTTCGAGCAACAATTTCTATATGCATTAACTTGGTAATGATATTTCTGCTCCCCGATACCTGGTGCAGTCCCGAAAGCAATAAAACTACTAGACTCATGCTTCCTATTATCCAACAATTAGCCAGTCCAGGACTATACGCCTTATTTTGGTACTGATATTGCTGCCCCTCATAAGTGAACAGAATATGCAAGGAAGGTTTTGGCAATTTATTAATTTTGTGTGTTAGAATAATATTTCTTCGAGAAAGTGAAGAATATCTATTTGCTATCTGGATTTAATCCATAAATTAAATATTAGAATGCTATAAAATAATGCTATTAGCAGCAAAAAACGGTCTAATAGTCACTAATAAAAAAATCAAATAAATGTTCTTTAACATACAAAAGAGAGGATGTAGAGTGGGACATAACGTAACGCCATACGATAAAGCCATATCATTTTGAAACATTGCAGCGTTTTAGATATCGTAGATAACGTTGTCACATAAGAAATAAAAGGGAATATTCAGGTAGCTAATTGATGTATATATAACCCTTATAACACTTTTAAATCCAGAAGTCTAATACGAATCTCTAAAAGCAGGATATATAAAACAGTGATTAAACCAGTGCTAATGTGTGGATATGTGACAAGAACGTATTAATTAGATCAGGAATCAGGATTGCTAGAAAAGCCATCAGAGGTATTTTCCGACTTACAAATGTCCGAGTACTAACCAATACGAACGGAACTAATGCCAATGTCAAACACATATATAAAGATAGCAATGTCGTACAAGAAACTTAATCTCAACTCCAACGTTCAGCTAGCTATATCCAAAGGCTCTCTCAATAACTGCATTACCAAGTTAAATTGGGAGAATGCCACGAGACGATGTCTACAAATGAAGGGTGGAGGTAACATATGATCAGATTTAGGAATAATGAGACTACCTACCGACCCATCATATTTATCAACACTTGCTATTCTACCTACAATCAATACTTCTCTGTTAGAAGCTATCAAATCAATTACTTGTAATCAAACGAACTAGGCTTAAAAAAATTATCCCAGGAAAGGCACTTCAGAAATATTGACATAAATTTTTAAAACGTCATTTACGTGGCTTAGTTATTTACAAAAAGAAGAAAAGGCAATAGAATCTTGCTGTGTTTTGACTATGCGATGACGATGATCTTTATATAACATAGAGGGAGATAGAGAGAAGAATGTCTATGTTTAATCTAGAAACCGCTGGTTTTCTCCCTTTCGAATTGGGTATGTATATGTATTACCATAGATAATAAAAGCAAGAGGACTATAATTATGAAACTTTATCTAAAAAGTAAAATCAATAAACAAATTATATATACAAAAAGATTATATAAGTAAATCCCTAATATTTACACAGGCTGCTTTACAAAAAGTGAACGGATGAGCATAAAAACACAACTGTTTTAAAAACATAATATTATTAGACGAATTGTGGATTCATTTCACGCAAACTAAACCGGTTTAGTTAACATACTACAAAATAAATCAGAAGACTATGCTAAAATATGATACGGCAAAAAAAAGGCAATGACTTTTACAGCTGATTGTCGTATACATATCAATATAACGCAAATATGACGATTTGTCCACAGCATATGAATATTGTCTCGTAATTTTATATGGACGGCGTAATTCATCACTTGACCAAGCGCCAAAATATGATTTTGAGATATTTGACTTTAAAGTTTTCACTCTATTAAAATTCACTATATGATACAATTGTCGTAATTTTTTGTTTTCGAATACAGTTTTTTATGTTTCTTATAAGTGCGAAATAGTAACTTGTCCAATAATAAAGAAAAACAAAAAAAAAAGTCTTTTGGTCGACTTACGATTTTCGCCACATTGTGTAATTGTGTTATACATCAGCAGACCAAGCGACATGGAGGTCGTTTGGTCTAGTGATGAGTAACTAAAATATCACTTTTAGTGAATTATTGGTAGGCCACAAGCTATTATTTCTTTTTGGGTATGACAAAAATAGTCGTTGTTTTTGAATATTTTATATTACTTAAGAAATTAATCAAAAATATAAAATCTTTTAATGTCGTCTTCTATTGTATTGTTTCTGAAAAGAGAGCAATACAAAGGTTTTGCATCATTTAGTATTAGGTGCGTTAAATATTGTCGTTAAGCTTAGGCACAAAAAGTGGCTTGCCTGTGGGCCAAAGAGGAATCAAGTGGATACTTACGAATTGCATTGCTACAGGCCGTCCTTTTTAAAAATCCTTGTAAAGATTTACTTCAACTTCACTAGTGTTAAGTTTTCATAAAAATAATGAGTGGTATATCCTTTCTTATTTAAATTTCTCTTGTTTTAAACCAGCCTTACTCTTTTCTATGTCTGACTTACGGTTTGTAAGTTTGTAAACTTCTTTGTTCCAACGAATTCTTTTTTTTTTCATTCTGTGAACTACTAGTGGTTTCTTTTTACGGGATTTTTTTATCACGTTTATTTAATCATCAACGATATATAAACGTTGTTGAAATTTTAGGGCATTTTCAAAATCTCCAAAATCACTACCATTGGGTAAAAGCTATGACTAGGAAGGAAATAGCGTAATGTAATTTTTTCAATGGTAGGATGAGTTTCCAAAATCGTTTTCAGAATCAAAACTATTTTGATGTTGCGGTTTTGGCCGCCACAAGAGTCTGACCAAAAAATTACATGTCTTGCAGAAGTAACATTTTCTTCAATATTTTTCTTAAGACAAATGCCTACGTCCTGGGCTCCCCGACCAGCTTCACCTTCTATCCAAATATAACAATGACCTTTGTTATCCTTGGCGCTATGGATACCAAGATTGTAAATACATAATTGACGCTTATAATATACAATATTTATTAGAATTCTCGGAAGGGGAAGAGTTTTTCTTTAAATCAAATTAAAAGGTTTCCACTTCTGGTTGATAGTTGCTTATCTTCATGTCTAGTTTTCTTCTAGATTGTGCATTTTTAGCTTCTTCTAATTGCACATTTTTTCTTTTTTTAACTTGTTTAATTGTTCGTTATCTGCGCAATTTTTAATTTCTAATTCGAAACAATCACATCTACTACAAGTAACTTTTTTCAACTTTTTTCTTTGAAGATTAAATCGTGTTAAAAACATTTTTTTGTAAAACGAAAATTTAACAAGGTCATTATCTGCTTCTTTAATATATAATTCATACATTTTACTTAGTGTTATGTCTTTTGTTAGGTATTCTCTTTCTGTGTTAGCTCTTCTGTAATGTGACTATTATAGAAAAATTTAAGCAATAACTGCCACTACTTCTTAATCTAAACGCCTCAACAAGTTGCCAACGTCACCACTGTTAACAACATTTATGTACATAATATGTTGCCAAATATTCGATTTACAATCATTAAAACGCTCGCAAGAGGCGCTTGGTCTACTGATGCAAAACTAATACACAAAAATTAGTCGCTTGCTCTAGTTATGCAAAATTCAAAATCCAAAATAAAAAGAAAGGCACTTAATCTTTTTAAATATATCTGGTTATCCATTACTAACAGGTTAATGGGATTTATTACGTAGATAGTTTATGCTATTTTCCACCTTCTTCTTTAAGTTCCATCTTCTATCGAAGGTTGGAAATCACCATGGCTATACGGACTCTGTTAACTGCCGCTCTAAAAAGTTCTGCACTACTGCTTTCAAACTATTCCCTTAGGATTTTAAGCCAGGATATTTTTGGTCTATAACTATTCTAATTATGTGTATAAATATTAAGAGTATATCTAGAGATAAAGACACTCCACTTTACATATGCACTTAACAAAATGCAGGAAGCACATAGATGGCCAATCCTATGGTATTTGGTATTAAGCTGATCGCTGAAAATTACATATTAAATGCAGGCAAAGAAGCAAAGAAAAACTTATAATGAAAGAAAACAAAACCAGTCAGCTGAGAGAACCTTTCAACGATGTTGAGCTTGGATCCGCTATCCACGTATATAATGAACAATATTACGGCTCCTGGCTGAGGATCTGAGCACAAAACTAACTCTAAAATTTGAACCAAAAATACAACAATGGCTAATATCCAAAGTCTTTAGACAAGCAAAGCAAAGACAAAGTTGTTGCCTTGCTTAAACCTGGCAAAAACTCCGACGACCACAAAAGCTATCGGCCAATATATCTATTTATTTTGTCAGCTATACAAAATACTTCTGCACATGATCCTTAATATAAATCGATAATAGAAGAAAAACTCAAATTAAAAAAAAGTGGCTATATATGACAGGTTAAATCATATACGTCACAAATACTAAATCTTGCCCAACACAGCAAAGAGAAGTACGAAAAATATCAGGTATGAGGAGTGGTATTTGTTAATCTTAATGCCGCTTACGACACCTTAAATTATAGGGTATTTCTCCAAAATCTATGTAATATCCCCTGAGGTAATAAACTCATTTGTATTATCCGCGTATGCCTACACAACAGAAAATTTTTCGTATCACCTAATGGTAAGAATAGCAGATGGAGAACGTAGAATAACTGTCTCTTTGGGGTCCTGTAATGGCACCTACTCTGTATAACATTTACACAACTCATACCAGTAAATACTAGGACTTTTATTATGTAAACGATACATTATCTATTGTTGCACAGCCAAAAACTATTGTTGGTGAAGTGGAGAAAAATCTAAATCATACCTAAAAATAGATTATAACTCAATTTTAAGCCAAACCCCGAAAAAAGTCAGGTGTGCTCCTTCAATGTCCCTAACAGAGACACTTTCACAAATCTGAATATATACCTGAACCAATAGTGTCATGAAATCCTTAAACTCTGGACTTGCTATAAATAGCTTGAAGATAGTTTCTATCACACTTTGTCATTCACAGTACTTTTTTTAAAATCAAATGCCAAACTAGAACCAGAAAATAATATTCTCTGCAAACTTGTCAGCTAAAAATGTGAAGCACATCCTTCCACCCTTAAAACGTAGACGTTTGAACTCTATGCTTCTGCTGCCTAATATACCTTGATAGTATAAGTGACACCAACACATACTTAACACGTAGATTTAGTTATAAATTAGTTAGCCAAATTCAGCAAATATTAAGACTCACATCCATACATAAGCTCTATAATATCGTAGCTATCAATCCACCTAATATCCGAAGATAATTAGCTAGAAAGCAAAAGAAACAAAGTTTAGATTCGTAACATCCACTCCACGAATATCAGCCCATTTTATGACTAAAATCAAGAAAAAAATGGCTATATCAACAAATCTGCAAGATATACAAATAAAAATAAGCTGCTCCTCGCCATCTGATCCCTCGAAAGGAACTTCCTTATGGTAGTTATCTTTCTTAAATCTGCCAGGAGGACTCTGGCCTGCAAACACCGGTTAACTTGTGTGCATGTGGGGTGGTATAAGACTTATTACACTTTCTTAGTAAACTTTACCATTCTAATCGCTCTTTTCTGAAGGGACAAGGTTTATTTATGTGAACTGAACATGTAAAGTACAGTCAGTAAGCTATTACTTATAAAGATCATTGCAAATTTGACACTAACTCCACTTATATTGATTACATATTACCCCTAAATAGGAGATAAAACATTCAGAAATATGTACTATTGGTGAAGTTGTATAATTCGTGTTAGATAAATTAATCAGTCTTCCCTTTTTTGTGCACTACTACCCATTTTAACAAAAAATATCTATTTTAGCACTTAAATATTTATTTTGAGATAACCTTCTATCCAGAATTATATGTAGTACACAGATAAAAAAATAAAATAATAAAATAAAAGAAATAAAATAATAAAAAGCTGTATATAAGATATCATGAAACAATGGATGAAATAAAAGAAGTTCTTATTAACCGAATTCTTAAATGAAACGTATAAAGACATACTCACGTTAACAAAATACATTAGATAATTTTCGCATATGAAAAAACACATCCAACTTGGTAATGAAATCCTTTTGTATCTATAAATCTATTTTTAGAAAAGCACGTACCTACTAAAAACAGGTATTTGGTAGTACACATATCTGTTACATACTGTAATGCGTATGAATGATAACAAAAGTAAGGAGTCCATATGAACCGTTTAGAATATCCGCTGGAAATAAACGGCTTAATCCCATAGTTGCCAAACTATCAGAGCTTACTTAAACCGATATACTTATGGTTCCAATATACACGGAAAAAGATCTGAACGACCCCTATAATATATACACGTGAACTAAGCGATATACATTCATGATACAGGGGTAATTAGGGGCTCCACAAAATTTTTAAAAATTATGAAACTATACATGTTGACGAATCGACAGAGCCAATATTATGGAATGGTCAAGTGAGCTCCGTATATCGGTGGCCACTTGACCATGGAGCTCACTTGAACCTGAATTTTAACATGGGCGGAGTCCACTTTATGCCGTAGATATATATATATATATATATATATATATATATATATATATATATATATATATATATATATATATATTATATAAGAGTAAGAAAAAAAATTTTTAGATAGGAAAAAAAAGAAATTAATTACTATTTAAATGGGAATAACCCACAATTAAAGGTTAAAATACGTTTATTGACGTTTCAATTTCCACTTCGGAAATCGTTCTCAAACATGTTTGTTTTTTAGAACGATTTCCGAAGTGGAAATTGAAACGTCAATAAACGTATTTTAACCTTTAATTGTGGCTTATTCCCATTTAAATAGTAATTAATTTAAAATGCCACAAGAAAATAGCTTCAGAACAATATTAGGAAAAAAAAAAGATCCCATATCACTACCAAAAACAAATTTTTGATAGTCCTATGGGATCTAGTCATGGATGATGTTATCAGTGATTGTATCCACAATTACACTTTTTTCATTCCTTTTATTAAAAGATATGTAGATGATTTAGTTTTGGCATTTCCTAAGCACAAAATTAATGAAATAGTCAACATTTTCAACAATCATAATCAACATATACAATTTACAGTTGAGGAAGAGGTAGATGATTCTCTAGTTCCTTAGAGAAGGTTTCAAGTCCAGTGCTTTATACAGGTTGGTGAATTGTTTGCAGTCGGTAAGTTTGGTATGGTTGATTCGTAGTCTTCTAATAGTCGATGCTTCTCTTCTAGTTATGAAGTCTAGGGAGAGATGACCAATAAAAGATTGAAGTTTATGAAAAGTTGTTTTGCTCTTTTGCTATAAGTTTTGTCAAATATCCTCTACTGACTTTTTAAAAACGAATTTCGAGATTCGTTAGCTAGTTGAATTGGGGTGACTTCAGTCACCCCATGGTTGGTAGTTTCTTTGGCAAAATTATCTGCTGTTTTATTACCAGTAGTTCCTGTGTGAGAAGGCAGCCATATGAGAGAGACTTACATCGTAAGCAGAGAGATTTTGGTATATGTCATGAATGTTTTGAACTAATAGGTGGTCAGTGAAAATTGTATTGACTAAATGGATATATGAAAGTTAATCTGAACAAATGGCAATGTGTCTGTTTTGATGGGAGATGCATTTAAAAGCCAACAGAATACTATATAGTTCACCTGTGCAAACGTTGCATATTAAGGGTAACCGAGATGATCTTACAAGTTCATGTTTAGTGGTTACTGCGCAACCAATACCAGTGGTAGTTTTAGAAGCATCTGTATAGAAAATTAAATTCCAAAAATGCTTTCTTTATAAGAAGGTTAGAAGATTCAAGTTTGTTAAAAATGGTGAGGTATATATTGAAGGGAGATCTTTAGCCCAGAGGGGAAGTAAAGTTAGAGGAAATGAACTAGTCTGAAAAAGGTCAATATTTTTAAGTAGTGGACAAATTAATTGAGGTATAGGTTTTATGATAAGGTGTTGGTTATTGTTAGTGGAAGAAGACGCCATTGTGGCAATTAGGGAATGAACGGGATTAAATGGATTTGCGGATGGTGATGCAGCATACGAAAGTAGAAGTGATTATCGTCTTAGGGTAGGAGAAAGTTCATTAGATTCACGGTATACACTCTCAATAGGACTAAAGCGAAAAGCGCTCAGACCTAGAAGAAGTTTTATCGGCACCCCATTGAAGATAACTGAGGGTTTTAAAACAAACAAACAAACTTTTAAAACAATTGATTTTAAGTTCAGAGATTTGACTCTTTCAATTTAATCTGAAGTCAAACATAAAACCGAGAATTTTACATTAATTAACAGCAGAAAGTAGAGAATTGTTCAATAAAATTTTGGTTAAGGGAGTGAAAATTCTTCTGGAAAATTTTACTAATTTGGTTTTGTTCTCAGTGAGTGATAATCCTAGTTCGTTAGATCTATCTTGAAGTAGATTTACTACACTTTGTATAAGTTTATATGAGGTTGGGACCTCACCAGGGTTGAGTTACCAGTGGATATGATAACATTTGCCATGTTATTATATCCACTGGTAGCTTTAACATCCTAATATATAAGACTAAATAATGTAAACTAAATTGTAACATATAACTTTTAACGGGTTTTTACCCAGATATTTAGCGGCTCAAAACATGTTCACCTAGACACCGATGATGGAATATAGATTCCAAAAACCTTTTGTCTTCATGACATAGCCCATTTGGGTTTTTTAATTTATATACCTTTTATAATGGATTTTAACAAAAATTTTTTTTTGTAATGATTTTTCTTTTATATTAGTATAGATTAGGGCAAGATCTTTCATTAACGATTGTCAGCGGTATGTCAGTGGTAAATTTACTGGCTTCATTTAGAGGGTCGTTGGTGCCTAAGGAATTTTCGAGAAATTTTTCAAGATAATTCTAGAAAACTCTAATTTTTGTAAATTTATAGGATTTGAGTGCAGCTTTTAGTTCGAAATAGTTTATAAAAGAGTTCGGATAATTGGTGTCTTGTGAAACTAAGGATGAATAAGGAAAGGGTGAAGGAAGAAAAGAGTATATATGGTTAGGTCCAGATTTGTTCCAAAACTTTTATTTTATCAAGTATAACCTTTTGATTAAAAAAGGGATTGGATATTTTAAGGTTATTTTTTATTAACAATTTTTTTTTAAACTAGACTTGGGCTAGTATTTGAAGTACATAAAGTTTTCTTACTTAATTAAATATCGTGTCTAAATTTGGCAAAAGATGAAGTAAAAATATACAAAGAGCAGAAAACTCATGATATATGCCTATTGATCATCTGATGTTCCGTATTTCTTAGGGACTGTTCGATTAGTGAATGCGGGATGGAAGGAGATACATTTGAAATAAGGATTCTTTTGGTCGCAGAAAAAAGCCTGCAGATAAAGATGACGGTGAAATTAATTATGACGTTCGGTGTATTAGTTGATCAACGATGTCAGTAGAAGTGAGGAAAATGTAGATTCGATTATTCGAAATGCGAGATTTAAAAGTAATATTTTTTGGATAAACTATTTTACCAATTTCTTTAATATATTCAAATAAAACAGTATTCAAAATGGAGTGCATGACAATAACTTGTCCCCTTTTAGAAAACGAACGGGAAGGAGGTCTAGAGACTGCGGCAACGACATATGATTTTGGGTTGAAACTGGAGTTGTTTTGTGTAAATGTAAATATTTAATTACTGTTCATGATGTGTAGTTCTGGTTACCCAGACCGTAACACAATACCTAAACGTAAGTACCTAAAGGACCCTCTCCCAAACTGGAAAGAAAGAAAAAAAGGATCTCACCTATTTCTTGGGATTTTCTCTGGTTTTCTTTAATTAAACCAATATAGCCACAATTAAATTCGACTATTGAAATATAAAACCAAATTTGATACTCGTCTTCTTATCACATTGTGATTAAAGAACTTTGCTTCGTATTGTTAACTCGTCGATGAATTAATTTATCTGTTTAACACTGTTTAAATCTTTAAAATCCATTAGGAACTTTACCAAGGGTGTTTAACCTTTGACAGTTATTTGATGTTTTTTGAATCGATTATTTGAAGCTTTATTTATAAACTTCACCATTTTATTAAACTTATTATTAAAAAAACGGTTTGCAAAAGTGCTTTTTAGCTTCTATACATTTATACTACTTTTGATATTTTTCATGTCATACGGCTGTACGTAGGCTCAATGAAAAGCTGGCGTAAAAGCACAATTTAAAAAAAAACAGAACTTTCTATAACCACTAACAAGAAACAAGCTGAGATATTGCAGCGGACAGATCTCCCTTGCATTTTTCTATGGCGATATTTTACGAGTACCATTATTTTAATGTTTCAAAACTAATTTACTTCTTCACTGTGTATGCTATTGATAAATCGAATTATAAAAATTAGATAGTCTTTTACAATGTTCAATTTTCAGCTCTTAATGTTAATAAACAATGAAAATATTTGCAATTTCTTAAACAAGAAAAAAAATGCTATTTGATTTTCTCTGGGCCATAGAAGGTTTTGGTTTTTTTTTTTAATGTTTTTTTTATTAGCTTTATGTTGAGCCTACATACAAGTGTATGACATAAAAAAGTCAAAGTTATTAGAAATTTTTATATGCTAAAAATTTGTTACTCTTCAAACTGATTTTTAAAAACAAATTTCTTAATGTTTTTTTTATAATAATTTAAAACGAAGCCATAAAAAATCGATTGCTATTTACAAAATATCCCTAGAGTGACTGTTTGGACAAGTACAGTTGTTTAAATAATCGGTCTCCTGGATAAACAAATTGAATAACTCATAAACTGTATGGTCGTTCTGTATGACATTTAGCACACTTTAAAAACTCATTAACTGCCATAATTTTAAATAGTTGTATTACATATCGTTATGCAAAAAGAAAGTTATTAATATTTATAAATTATACTTTAAAAATAAGGGTTTTTAAATTATCTCGGTCAATTCTTTATGTATTTTAATTATAAAAATATCAGTATTAGAGAACATTTTATGATCTATAACTTTTATTTTAACGTTTTATGCGCATAAACTTTTTTCACTTTTTACGATTGTTTAAAAAAAGCAAAGCAAAATTAGCTAAAGTCTTCACATAATTGTCATCAGCTACCCCTCAACCCCTCATATACCTTTTATTTCGCCCATCGCTAAATAGTTCTGAAAAGAACTGTTTTTATATAAAAACAAACGAAAAATCTAAAAATATAAGGAATAAGGCAGAAAATACAAAAAATCGTCGATACAAATTTTGAATTTTACAATTTCACAAATGTCATTAGTGTCAAAATGTCATAATTTAGTGGAGTAATCTTGCCTGCGGTTGGACCAATTAGAAACAAGCATTACGACGCGGAAAATTTGAATTACTCATCGAGTTAGGATCTATGGAGAGGGTATCACGTGACTTAAAACGACAGCACTTCGGCCATATTGTTATAATCTTTTTGACAGATCGTGTATGATTGTTTACGTTTTTTGTTTTTCGAATATTTTTAGTTTTATAATACTTTTATAAAAACTGTAATATTATATTTTAATAGTGCATAATAATGGATTCTTGTTCTCAACGTAGTTGCAGTAGCAGAAGCACTGTTAATAAAAAATCTTCAGGAATAACGTTCCACAGGTTAGTATACAAATATGTAAACAAAGTAATGGGTTGTACTTCAGAAAATAAATTAATAGTATTCATAAAAAATCTTATAAGTAAGGTAGATCGTGCTATTCTTGAAAATACTCAAATATCTATAACATCCTAAATATCTTAAAATTTCTTATTATTTTTATATTTACACAGTATTTCCATTGTAATATTTGGCAGACATTCAATTTTGTTTTTTTACTAACCCATTAAGCGCAGTTGATGCGAAAATGCAACATTTTAAAAGGAATTTTTTTTATACAACTAAATATTTTGTTTTTAGAAAATTCTTTATATGTTTTAATTCCTAAAGGCTTGATGATATTGAAATATATTTTATAGAACAAATATAATTAATTGTTTATCTATTATAAATTAATTTCTTCAGCAGTTTTTTACATGATTCGTCATGACTATATAATCTTCTTGTAGAATTTTCACTTTGCTTATAATATAATGGTTTATATGATTTTTATAAAGCATAAACTACAGATTTAGCAATAACCATACAAAAAAATTAAATAATTTTATCAAGAAAAAGTTACATGCATTCAAACTTATTGTTGCGTTTTCGCATCAACGGCGGAATGTGCTGTCTCTAGGTAATACCGCCTACGCTACGTGACAAATCGAGTGTAACCGTATTTGACTAGTTCAGTCTTGTCTAGAGCGTTTTAGTATAAGCATATACAGCAATAATTGTGTTTCTCTGTATTGTTGCGGATAAAACATATATAATGAGTTCTGGCAAAAATAAGTGGAAAGATAATTATAATCGGAATAGACCTCTTACTATTCAAGAATTGGAAGCTGCTATTGAAGAAATTCAAAATGAGACCGAAATTGATGCTGTTATAATACCACCAGATGTCGATGAGCTTACTGGTGAAGAGAAAATAGATGACGATTTATTGGAAGGTATTATACGGTATAATTATATAAGATTGTGTTATGTAACTTTTATTTTTTTATTACTTATAGGCCATGATAAGACTCAAGACACTGCTGGGACATTCGAATTGATGGCTGAGGACAACACAAATGAATTTGAAGATAATTATAATAAACCTTCTACAAGCCAGGCTACTTCAAAGAGGGCAAAAGCTGTTCAATATAATCCAAACTGGAGCAAAAGGGACCCCGTATACAGTAATTTTCCGGAATCGCAGGAGCACATTCAAAAACAACGTATAAAGGACATGCTTTACGGTAAATCACCAGTTCAAGTATTTTATAATTTTTTTGACGAGGAATTATTAGACATGATTTTAAAATACACTTTAAAATATGCCAAGAACAACAATCGACATGATTTTTCAATGACGGTATCTGATTTAAAGAAATTTATTGCTATTTTGATCTTGTCAGGATATCACACGTTGCCACAAATGAAGATGTATTGGAGCAGAGATGAGGACAAGGGAGTACCATTAATTAAAAATTGCATGAGTCGAAATAAGTTTCGCAATATAAAAAAATATATACATGTATGTGATAATGCTCAACTTGACAAGCAAGATAAGTTTGCTAAATTGCGCCCATTATTTGACAAAATAAACAAAAGAAATCTGCAGTTTGGTGTATTTTCACAAAATTTATCAGTCGATGAGGAAATGGTTCCTTATTTTGGTAGACACTCCGCTAAAATGTTCATCAAAGGGAAGCCTGTTCGCTTCGGTTTTAAAATTTGGTGTCTTTGTTCTCAAGATGGATATTTGTTTCAGTTTAGTCCATACGCTGGAGCACGAGAACATAAAAGTGATATGGGACTGGGAGCAGATGTTGTTATAGATCTATTAAAAGTTCTTGAATTTCCTTATCAACACAGAATATTTTTTGAAAATTTTTTTTTCGTCTTTTAAACTATTTCAATATCTTACTGAAAATAATATATACGCCACAGGAACTGTGCGGGAAAACAGAATCCAAAAGTGTCCTTTAGATAGCTCAAATGATTTAAAAAAAGGGGGGCAGAGGTGTTTTCGATTTGAGATTTGATTTAAAATCCAAAATTTGTGTAGTTAAATGGAATGATAATTTAATCGTTATTATGATGTCAAATAATATACCAATAAATCCAATTCAGCAAGTAAAACGGTATGATAGAAAACAACGAAAAGAAGTAAGTGTAGACCAGCCATTTCTAATAAAAGAATACAACAAAAATATGGGGGGTGTTGATTTACACGATAACGGCATAGCCAATTATCGTATAAGAGTAAGAGGAAAGAAATGGTGGTGGCCTCTTTTTATAAATACTATAGACAGTACAATCGTCAATGCATGGAAAATTTATAAATTGGCAAATGACTCTTCAATATCGCAATTAGAGTTTCGCTCTTATATTGTTATGGCGCTAATAAAATCAGAAGAAAGTAATTCATTATCAGCCAGCGACGATGAGGGTACATCAGCTCCTAAATACAAAGGACGAGGAAGGCCAACAAAGTCAGAAATACCGAAAGAAATGAGAACTGACAAAGTGAACCACATCGTAATACGCCAACCTGAAATGTCAAGAAAAAAAATCGGTTGCCTGTAAAGTCGGTTTTACGGGCGAAGATTTTACGTGACAACGTCTTTTTCTCGGTAGAATATTTATTGATATGAATATTATTAAATTGCACAATAGTAACAAGGAATTTAATGAAAATAAGAATTACATAAATTTTAACTATAGAAATATATTTTGTTTACTAAAACATTGTAGATGTAAACTTAAACTTAACTAATTTCTATTTGAGTGATTTTGTTGAGGATAGGACGATGATAGGAGAAATATGAAATGAAAGGAAGTGTTTCTGCTGTAATGTGTCTTGCGAAAGTCAAGGAAATCGAAGGAATCGGCACGCACCGATTCAACGCGCCTAATTCTCTAGTGCTGCGCGCGCAGCGGACCGATCATGTTTGAGTGGGAGAGAGACGCAAGGCATTCGCCGGTCCGGCGGGCCTCTCTCTCGTTCGGTGACTCATCGTTACAGAGATGAGCGGGCGTTACACTTTTTCATGAGTGACTCCGAGCCACAACCTAATTTAAGACGTTGTCACGTCAAAAATGCAGACAATGTAAAAGCCAAACTATATATATATATGTGTCAGAAGTGCAATGTACATTTACAGTCTACATGTTTTGACAGCTTCCATAAATTATAATATTAAGTTTTATAGTTTTTTTACAAATATTTTATTTAGTTTTACTACTTTTGTATCTTTAATTTTGAAATAAATCTCATAATCCATAAAAGTGTATTTTATTAATTTCTTAACAGATTCCGCCATTGATGCGAAAACGCAACATTATTTTTTTAGAACACCCTGTAACCTAAAAAAAAATATATCCAGTTTTGTCTTTAAAACACCATAAATAACTAACCCTTATATTATTTTTATAAAAAATTTACATATTTCATACCTTGGCGGTTAATGGTAACTTTTCCAACTTTTTTAATTGAAATAAATTTTTAAGTGTCAGTTAATTTGTAACTATCAAATATATAGGTTGTAGAACGAACGTATTTATTTTATTTCATACCGTGTATTTATTTTACCCTGTAAAATATTATTTATATTATTATCTCTTTCAGATACAACTTGTTATTTGACTGTATTAATTTATCTTTATGTATGTCGTGTATTTAGTATTTACCGCAGGATAAATAAATCATAGTTTATTTAAAAATTGCACTTTTTTAAATTATGATAAAATCTTCTGAATAACTAGTCATATTTGTATAGTAGTTTTAATATTATTGAGTCAGGCTCTGATCCCACCGCCATATTGGTATGATCGTTAGCCACACCTACTGACGCCGTTTTTAATAGACACGTTAATATGCTCATAGCATAGATTCCAACTCGATGGAATTACTCATCCTGGTTAAAAAACAGACCATAGTAACGAAACAGCCTACACTAGGTTATTAATGACCCCACTCGCAAGTGGTGCTAATAAACGAAATTTATAAATTGAGTTGCTTATATACCTATACTATAATATTTATCTAGGTACATTTATATATGTATGAAGAACCTGCAGAGTTTTAAAAGAAAAATGATATTTTAATAATGTGAAGGTGTAGGTATTTAAATAAATGTGTTGTAATCACAAAAAGATGTAATATATGACAAAAAGGGGGATTAACATATGCTCTACTACCACGTTTGTTGGTTAAAAATGTTTGTAGGCAATTTGGATTCAAATTTTGTTTAAAATAAATATCTGTGAACTAGTAAAGAATTTATGATAAGGAATTTGTGAAAAGAATATAGGAACAAAAAGGGACGTTATGTTGAAAATTATTTCTTTTCCCACTGAATACAGTTTGTGTACGGACATGTGAATTTGTGGTCTGTAGAAAACTATTTAATACAATTTTGAAGTATGCAAAGTGCACTAAAAAAATACATTTAAGATTTTATGGATTAAGTAAAGATTATTCAACATAATATATAAAATGGAAGTAAACAACTGTTATTTGTGTCATGAAATATATATTTTAAGATATTATAGAGAAATAAATAAGCTGATGATAAAATTAAATAATTGTAGTACTGTATGAGTGAAGAATCAAAAGGTAAATATTTGAGTGTGATTATATCTATAGAACATAAATTTATAGTAGAAAAGACTGTAAATACTAAAGACAGATGCTTTAAGAACTATCAGAGATAGTTTGAGAAGGAGACAAGTAAATGGAGGAAGTTATAATTGTGTGTGGAATGATTATTGACCGAAGTTAGATACGGTCGAAAATGGGAATGTGAAAATTAAATGTTGTCACGCTAAGGAAAGAGTTAATATTATTTTTATAGGAAAAGTCATAGAAGGTTGAGCTACCCTGAAAACATTAAAAGAAATGGTAGGAAACCTCAGACTGAGAAAAACAATTACGCTGAATTATACGCTGAATACCTACACATTGTGTAGGAACAAAATAAACATTAAGGTAATAAACATTAGGTAGTTTAATTTTTTTTCTCTTTAGTAATTGAAGATCTTGCATAATCTGGTATTTTAAGGCCCTATTTTTTCTTCGATGCACACGTTTTTCCTCCTTCCTGAGTTCTTTGTACGTTTGCTCCTAATCCCGTATTCTTCCTTGTTGCATAAGTTTATACGCAAAAATTTTTCTATTAATGATTGATATCTAACTATTGCGTGGAATGGGTTCTTCTTGTCCTAGGACGTCATCTGCCGCTTCCTTAATTGTTGTTCTACATTTATCCCGTTGCTCGCTAGCTCTTAAATTTCTATCTATTGTGTTTGCATTTTTAAGTTAATTTTGATATTCGTGTTTAGCGATTCCCAAAACCCCTAAGTACCAAAATTTGACATATTTTATACAATATGTGCAGAGTTAAATTTGTTTAAATTTTTAACTCGGCAAAATGCATTTTCCAAATGGAATTTGTTATTTCTTTATTATCACATTATTTCACAAAATTTCCTGGCGCTCTCACAAATCGAATGCACCAAACTGCATCTCAATCCGTTTTACTGAGCCGATTTTTGAAGTTATAGCCGATTTTTGTGCTTCATTGCCTTGACTGTAATGTTATTAAGAGATTCGCATGATTATAATAAGAGACTTCCTGGGAACTAATATTTTCAATTTAGATTTTCTTGTTGATATTCTCGTTTCATTTATATAAAACTTTTTTAAAAAATTAAGGTTATTTTGAATAAATAATTCTATTAATATTTATCCATATTTATTCCTTGTATTTTAAAACCTTTATGTTGAAATTAGTTGGGTATGCACTCTCTAATATCTTTTATTTTCTGTTGTTTGAAACAATTCTACGGGCAGCAGGACTTGACCACTATGATATAAGACTGCTGAAATACTTATGGCTGCGTTATATTAGACAATGATGTGGTTCCACAGTAGAAGAATTATTTCGCGCAGCAGCCGACAGAGAAAGGTTTCAGGAAATTGTAAACATGATGACGGCCAACGTCTGAATACGGACACGGCACCCAAAGAAGAAGAAGTTTGAAACAATTGAACCATTATTTTGTAATTTGTAAAAAAAGAATATATAGAAAACATAACAAAAATAAAATACTGTTAAATTAGAAAAAAAAAAAACAACAATTATATATACATTTTGTTTAAACAGTAGCTTTAAAAAAATTATTTCCTCTGATCATATTGAACAAAATGAAATAAAACTTATGCACTCCCCTTCCTCATTCCTTGGGCGTGGTTACACAATAAATATTGTTCACTTGCTGTGTCCATTGCCTACGTTCCTGTGCCATATGGATGGCTTTATGTAGAAATTTTTCCAGGATTTTGATGTTAGAGATATTTTTCTGGATCTTTGGCCTTCTGATTTTCCTCCTACTACCAATAATTCTATGGGTCTCCGTTATTCGAGCTTTGTGCCCGGAGTAATTTAGGTATGCTTGAGCTATCTTTTATATCAAAGTCTTCCAAAATTAAGAGGTTGGTTCTATATTCTATTCAGGACAGGCGTAGAATTCTTTTACAGACTTAAATTTCGAAAGTTTCGATCTTACTCATATAGATTTTTTTAAGAGTATTGTGTTTTATCCGAGCATCCAGTTTTATTTTGTATATTTTATTATGTTGGTACCATAGATAGTTAACAAGTAGTTTTTGATTATGATTTTTGTATGTCCTTTTTTGTTTTGTTTGATTCCCGGAAGTCATGATGTATTATTACAATAGTTAGAAAATGCTACTGTTGTTCCAACCTGAATATTGTTTGCCCTAAACGAAAACTTTTCCTGTTTGTCCAGTTTTCGCTCTTACGTGGGAGTATTGTAGCATTTACAAATTCTTTGTATATAAATTTCTTGATATATATATTAGAATCCCCTCGTATAAGTATTAAATTTAAATCCCGTCATATATGTACTACAATAACAAAGATTGTTTTTCATGTATCTCTGTTCCTATCGTACAAGTTAAAATACCCGAAATATATTTCAATTACTTCTTAGGTCGGCTCGAGTTAATATAAACCATTTAAGAGTTGTTTATTATTTTACAGATGTGTAATTTCTCGGCATTTTCTTTTATTGTTTTATTCGAAGTCACCTTACAATTTTTGTGCGTCATAGAAATAGGATATTTTGCGTTTTAATTCCCCTCAAGTGTATTGTTATTCCAAATTATATGAATGAATTTTAAAGTTAATTTCGTCATTCTCGCTAGGATCGCTACCAGAGTTAGTCGATTTCAGCTTAGGTCCAAATTTTTCATCAAATTTGTAATGTCCTTTTGTTCTTCATCCTACGTTATGGAAAAGAAGTTTAGTGGCGGTTAATAGTAGCAATTTAATGTCTAATTGCAGTCCAATTCTACCTGTCTCAGTTTTTCTTAAGGAGAAAAGTTCCAAGTTTTGTTCAGTGCTTCTTCAACCCCGCTGTTCCTGTTTTGTTCGTAAAGCAGTTTTTTTGATTGTGTCCAAAGAGTTCAACTCCAGAAATTTTAGCAATAATCCCAGAAGTTTCAAAGCAAAATTTTATTTGAAAACCCAGGTAACATTTTGTGTCTAATTTTCAAACTAAAGTAGACATTTTTTTTAAATAACAATAATTGTTTCCAAAACAATTTAAATAATGTAATATGTATTATATATTGTAAATCAAGGGTGTAGTTATACTGTCAATTTATTTGTTCTGTGTTGTCAGTATAAATGTTGACATATGACAGCTAGCCTTAAAATTATCTATGACGTTTGTTTATTTTTTTTTTGAGGAGGTTAACTTTATGAAGTTTCATTTTAATTAAAAGATAGATCTTTAGTTTTAATAATCTATTTCTGCCACAGTTATAAATAACTTAATAATAGTTTTAAAAGTTTTTTGTAGCGTTTCCCAATTGTAAACAGATAGGATAGATGTTTTATATTTTTATTTTAGTATATACCCATGTAATTTGTTTATCTGTGTGTGTAACTGTTTGTTTGAGACAAAAATAAATGTTTATTTCATTTCTCTGAACCATTTTGTCTTATATTTTAGAAAAATCTCCTAACCTTTTTTTGTGTTTACTTTTTTAGGAAGGAAGAGCCTTTTTCCTTCATCCAGCAAGTTTAGGATCCATCGAAGCGGCGTCCTATTTTTTCTTAAATAGCTAGAAGTCTTTCTTGTTGTTCTATTTGTTTGTCCCAGGAGATTCATGTAAGTAACGCCTTTCTTTAATTTTTTTGTAGTTGCCCCAATCCAACCCCCTTGCCATTTACTTATTCACGCCCAGCTCTCCAAATAAGCCCTGAGTGCCGTTCGCACAAGTATCCATTACTTTTCTTACCCTATCTCCGCCCCAATAATTTCTGTCCCCAATTTTCTACCCCTTATAATAATACTCCAGGTGGTAGGCAAAATAAATCGTTACAACAATTAATGGCCTAGTTGAAAAAAAAACTTATTTGAACTTATAAAAATATAGAATTGAGTACCAAAGATTTGGTTCACAATAAATAAAAAAACATAGTCGGTATATTCAGTTTCTAAGCGTCTTTTAGGGGTAAATCGTTTGTCTATTATCCTTACATGATTCCTACTTCCCTTATTATATTTCTGCATAAAATTTATGTCATACTAATATTAATATTAGCAGATATGGGAGCCCGGAACAGCCTGGGCCTCAGAAAAGCCGACGACTAGGTTCGATGGGCCTAGTCCGTATGATAGGGGTGATACAATTGATCCATCTTAGGAGGTCTCAGTGTCTGAGGGGCTCACAAATGGACCCTGCGCTAATCTAACCTAACCATTACCATAATAACAATACCGTTTACCGACATTTCCTACCTAAGCATCTCCTACTCCTCCAAGGAACTTAAAAATCCTGAATTTTTGGGTGTATTGGATGATTCAGTCTCAACATTTAATATGTTCGAACCATCCTAACCTATACTCTTTCATTCTGGCTTCAATAGGTGCCAGTTTTAGCATTTCTTTAATATACTTATTCTTAATGTTATCCTTTTTTCCACTCATCCATCTTAGCATTCTAATTTTCGCCACATGCACTCGTTGGTTTTTTTTTTCTTTTGTACCTGCCTAACATTCAGTTCCGTACATCCTAGCTGGTCTCATGGCAGTTTCATAAATATTATACAACTCTTATACATATCTTAAAGTCCATTTATATTTGTATGATATTAAAGGGTGTTAAATTTTAACATTGAAGTATTAAAAACAATAACTAGAAAAATAAAATACTAATAAATCACTCAAGGTCAATTAGAATTTATAATATTTTCTAACATCGAATTTGACTAAAAAATATATTTTTTTATATGTGGCTTAACTCACATAAACAGTCTATTTGTTGTGATGTATCAAAAAAAGTATTTTAATACATGTAGCACCATCTTTGTATTAATGTTTGTAAACACTCGGTGTATGACGTGTTGCCAATATTGATTAATAAAATAAAGATGATATCGTTGTTATCGAACGAAACATGCAGTTTGTTATTTTAATGTACCCCAGAAAATCCTCACTTCCACTATAATTTTCAAGAGGTTATGGGCCTAGCATTCAGTTTTAAAGTTCTATAACCTGAAGGTATCAGTTGTGAGTTTTTTTGGTAACGTAGTCACGTAGGGTCGAGTGAAATTCGCAGTTTGTTTTGTGGACTGAAAATGGCGGCTACGAATTATTTAGCCAGTGTGCCAAAATTACTGGGTCGCGAGAACTATGATGATTGGTCTTTTGCGATTGAAAACGTTTTTGTGCTTGATGGTTTATCGAAATGCCTGGAAGAAAATGGTAAAACAAATGCAGATACGCAGAATAAAGCGAGGGCAAAGCTATCTTTATCCATTGATCCATCCATTTATGTGCATATTCGAGAGGCGGCAACGGCATTGGATGTGTGGATAACATTAAAAAAACTGTATGGCGAGAAAAGTTTTACACGAAAAATTGATTTACTTAGGACTCTCATAAGTTTGCGGTTGGATAATTGTGACAGTATGGAGAATTATATAGGGCAGATGATTGAAACAGCCCAGAAATTAACTCGGAGTGGATTCGAAATTACTAGTGAGTGGATTGGTTTATTGTTTCTTGCAGGATTGCCAAACAGATTCACCCCAATGATAATGGCTCTGGAACATTCTGGAATTCAAATTACAGGGGATGCAATAAAGTCCAAGTTAGTTGATATGCAGAAAGATGGAACAAGTAGGAACGCGGGCAGCGAGAAATCTACTGGTAGTGCTTTTGCCAGTCAAGGCAAGTTCCGAAAACATCCCAAAGACGGCGGTGACAGTGTTGAAAATGACAATAAAGAACATGTGATTTGTTTTGGATGTAAACAAATAGGTCATTACAAAAACAAGTGCCCAGTTTTGAAAAGGGATTTTGAGAGTTTTCGAAAACAGCAGAGAAAACCGGAGGATAAGAGTGCTTTTAGTGCGGTCTTTTTAAATGGTGAATTAAACAATTCAGATTGGTATATTGACTCTGGAGCAAGTGTGCATTTAACGTCAAGAAATGACTGGATAAAAAATGCATCCCAGGATATACAGCTCAAAGAAATTTTAGTAGCCAACAATGAAAAAATGCCAGTGTTGTGTGTAATGAAATGCAAAACCTTTATAAACTAGGTTTTAATATACAAGAAATTAGCATTGTTTTGTTTGAATGAATAACATGACAATTACATATGACATTAACTAAAACTAAGATGACAAATGACAAACACAGTTCACAGACCACAGGACATTCACCCCAACTTTATTTTTGAACAAAGTCTTTAAGGTAAGCAGGAGTGTTTCTTTCCTTGGTACCTCTTCTAATAAGACTGTCTTTATTTTCTTTCTTTAAAACACCTTCAATATTACCTTGATCTTTAGAACGTTAACAGGAGAAATATATGGATTTCCTCACATATACTCAATCTAGGGCTTGGTGGATCATTGATAAACTGTTCATTAAAAACCGCAGATTCCGATCCACTAACACAGTCCAGTAGAGATGCATCTCCTCGTGGTGCAAGTTGTCTTAAGGCTACTGTTGTTTCTTTACCATCTTCAGGTCTAACAACAGCATAGTTTGGATTTTCTTCAATTAGCTGTACTTCTTCAACGAGGGGTTCATATTTGGACTGCCTCACATTTTTTTTCATAAATACTTTTCCGGGGGTTATCAACCATGAAGGAAGCGCAGCTCCATTTATAGCTTTTCTGGAATGATGAAACATTCGCTCATGAGGGGTACTGTTTGTAGATGTACACAAAAGAGAACGAATTGAATGAAGAGCTATCTCAACTACTTATTCCCACTGTTCAGTTTTTAAATGTTTAGATTTTAAAGCAAGAGAAATAGTTTTCCATATAATTCCATTATATGTTTCTGTCTGGCCATTGCCTTCAGGATTGTAAGATGTTGTTCGGCTTGTAGGTATTCCTTGTGAATGGAGAAATGTTTTGACTTCTTGAGACATAAATGCCCCCCCTTGATCTAAATGGATATAACTAGACATTCCAAATAAAGAGAATAAGTTTGTAAGACACTTCACAACAGTTTTTGCTGAAAAATCTTGACATGGATATACAAAGGGGAATCGAGAATATTCGTCAACAATTGTTAGGATATATTTGTTATGAGATCTAGATGGAAGCGGTCCTTTAAAATCCAGAGATAATCTTTCAAAAGGCGAAGTAGCTTTAATTAATCTCCCTTGAGTTTTCAAAAACTTTGGTTTTATTTCTGCACAGATAGGACAGCGATTGGTCATTTCACGGACTTCATCAATAGTATATGGTAACTTATGCGTTTGGTGTTTTTATCCAATGGACCATTCTGGTGATTCCTGGATGACACAAGGATTGATGTAGTTCAAATGGACTTGGTCGAGGATTTATTGAACAGCTCACTCGTGAGAAAGTATCTGGCACTACATTCTTAACTCCTGGTCGGCACTGAATATCGAACCTGTAGCATGATAATTCAAGATGCCATCTGATAATCTTCTCATTTTTTATCTTACTAGTGTGGCGCATATTGAACATAAAAGAGACAGACTTTTGATCAGTTACAAGTCGAAAATGTTTACCTATCAAGAAATGTCTCCATTTTCTAAGAGCTTCCACTATTGCATAAGCCTCTGTTTCCACTGATCAATGATTTCTTTCACTTTTTGATAAGGTTCTTGAAAAGAAAGCAACAGGTCTTCCTCCTTGGCTAAGAGAAGCAGCAATACAAAAATCTGAAGCATCAGATTCAACGATAAAAGGAGTCTTGTCATCAATCGTAGTAACGGCTGAAAAAATAATTTCAGATTTAAGAATTTGGAAAGCTTCAGCTGCTTGTTCTGTTAAAGGAAAAGTATTGCATTTTTGTATCTTTTCTAAAAATTGTGGGATAAATTTGGAATAATATGCAAACATTCCGACAGCTCTCTTTAGTGATTGTGAATCGTTTGGTAAGGGTAACTTCTTTAATGGTTCAAATCTTTCAGGATCAGGTTTTAAGGTCTGATTTTCTATTTGATAACCCAAAAGTTTGATTGAATTTAGTGTATAAGAACTTTTATTTTGATTTATTGTTAGATTGTATTTCTTCGCTACTTCCATAAATTTATTCAGATTTTGATTATGTTGTTGTTGATTTAATCCACAAACCGTAATATCATCAAGATATGCATATACACATTTTAAATGTTGGGATTTAGTAATACCATCGATAACCCTTTGAAAACAAGCCACTCCGTTGGTTGCCCCAAAAGGAATCCGGCAAAATTGGTATAGTTGGCCGTTGACTTCAAAAGCAGTGTATATTTTCTCTTCATTTTTAATTGGAATTTGATGGTATGCATTTTTAAGATCAATAGTACTGAAGACAAAATATCTTGCTACTTTTCTAACAATATCTTCAACATCTGGGAGAGGATAGGTATCTAAGTAAGTAAATTTATTAATCGTTTGTGAATAATCTACCACCATTCTCTTTTTGTGTGTTTCACTTCTTGTAATAAGTACTTGTGCACGCCAAGGAGAGCTGCTTTCTTCTATGATTTCATTCAATAGCAGATACTGTATCTCGTCAGATATGAATTTTCTATCTTCAGTTGAAAATTTTCTTGATTGCCTTGGTTTGCAATCATTTGATAGATTGAAGAATAATTTGGGTGGCTGTATATTTAAGTATGCCAAACTACAAATGTTATCTATACGATCAATAACTAAAGGCATTTTTGAGCCAGCAAAAGTGATTTCTAGAGAAGAATGTTGTTTAAGCAAGTCATGATCTATAACTACATCAGCACATAAATCTTGAATTATTGATAATTTGACATTTTTATAGGAATGTTCGTTTATTTTTAAATTAACAAAGCAGTGTCCTGAGATAGTCGTTCTGAGTGCAGTTAAAGCCATTATTATGCTTGCATGAATTCTAAATGTTTTCACGTTTATAGACACTGCATAAGTCTTACTGATATATGACTCAGAACTACCTGTGTCTATTAAACTTTTAGTTGTATTTCCATTCACCTTTATCTCAGTAACACTTTTAGATTAAGGGGCAGCAGCAAGATTTCTAACATTGGAACTAGATGTAGTAGTAGCTAAAACAGCAGCTGATACTGAATTGGGCACCTGAAGCCTACATACCTTGGAAAAATGTCCAACTTTCGAGCATTTCTTACAAACTGTGTCTCTAGCAGGGCATAGGCTACGAGGATGCCTTTCAGTTGATCCACAAAAGTAACATTTCCAACTTTTCACAGCAGCAGAAGTATAATTTGTGTGCTCTCTGGTTTCGGAAGAAATTGCATTAATAATTTGTACAGGAGTTGTATAAGCCTCAGAGTGTTTTGAAGCTGACTCCAGAGACTGGGCTTTCACTATGGCATCTTGCAGAGTAATAGTGTTGTTTTCTAGTAAACGTTGTATTATGTCATTAGAAAGAATGCCATTAATAAAAGAGTCTCTTATATAATCTTCTCTATTTTGGTCTGCAGAAACGGCTAGAAAATTACAGTCTTTGGAAAGCACTTTAAGATGTTGAACGTATTGACCTATATTTTCACCAGTTTGTTGTTTTTTTGTCATTAGGATATGTCTGGCAAAAATTTCATTTTTGGGTTTAACAAAAGCTGCTTTGAGAATACTTTTGGCTTCAGAATACTTTCTACAATCAGAGATAAGTTTATAGATATTGTTGCTCACGTAACTTACCAGTAGTTTGAATTTCTCATCCTCTGAAACATCAATCACAGAGGAAATAAAGTTTTCAAAGGTAGCTTTCCAATGCATCCATTCTTGAGATGATCTAGGAGAGTAAGGATCTTAATCGAATCTGTCTGGTCGTAGTAGCTTATCCATATTTGATATTTCTTTGTATATTAAATTGTAATGAAATGCAAAACCTTTATAAACTAGGTTTTAATATACAAGAAATTAGAATTGTTTTGTTTGAATGAATAACATGACAATTACATATGACATTAACTAAAACTAAGATGACAAATGAATCGTCTAATTTCAAAACCGGCCATCTCCACTCAAGTAAGTTTTGAGAAAAATGCAAAAAACTGCTGTCAAAAAACTAATGAGTAAAAAATTTGTGTTAATATTATTTTGTGTTTATGATGATAATACAAAGGCATTTCACTATCATAAAATAATGAGTTTCGTATACACATGCGTAAAAATTAATAAAAAAGTTGGAGATGGCCGGTTTTGAAACTAAGCTAGTGGACGGTTTTGAAAATAACCTATATGGATATGGCCGGTTTTGAAATTACCTGCCGATGTTTGGCCTATATTGATAAGCCAGCCATTCTTTCATTTTTATTAACTAATTATTAAATATGTATAACGCATACGTTCTTAAAGTTTATTTTAAAACACCAAAAAATACAAATACATGGAACTCAAACAAAAGTTTAAAACTAAGAGACAGTTAAATTAGACATAAATATCTCTTTCTTCTATTTCCTCACACACCAAGTCATCTGTAGGAGCTTCACCTGTAGATTGTTCAACAGTAGCATAGAACTTTAAATTTTCCAACTCTCGCCAGTTTGCCCCATAGTGCGCTTCCAAAAGTGCCGAAACGTCCTTGATTTTCTTGGCATTTGGAGCCATACCAGTTGTTAAAAGAGGAGGAACTAAATTATTGACAGTTTTTCCTTTTTTGACTACTAATTTGTCACTTCCTAGATCGACACGATAAGCCCCCTCACCCCGAATGGTGATATTATTACGTTTTGTGGTCTTCTGTAAAATAAACCTTTTTGAAGGGTTGAATTTAAAGTGCCACTGTCCTGGAGGCTTTATAATTTCCAGTGTGGCACTCTTCCAATCATTTATTTCCAAATTATTTATATTCCAAACAGTTCCATGGTCTTTAAGAATATTTACATATTCTTCAGGTTTTATTATAATTTCAATTTTTCTTAATTTTTTCTCTATTTGAGCGAATACTCTATCGGGTGGTATAAACGAATGACCTACAATGGGAAAGATAACCTGAACTGTTTTAACATTTTCTGGGGCGAACGATACAAGCCATTTTGATAACATCCCCATTAAAGTGGTGTTTTTATTTTGTCCACCACAGCCATCAGCGAATAAACGGACGGTGTCAATATTTTTTAAATCTGTTTGGCATAATCTGTGGAAAACTGCACTAGCAATTTCGTTGGAACTTTTGGGCCTATCTGTTTCGTTCCAATAATAAATATGAACATTGCTTTTAGTTAAAGCATCATGTGAGCTGCCTACTACAATAGTAAAGTTGTAGAAGTTCCACTGACGACTGAAGTAGGCTCTTTGGTCTGGCACCTTTGGTAGACTCATATTCTTTTGACAATCAAAAGATATAGTGAGCAACCCATCTCTTTTCTCCTGCAGCATATGAAAAAATGCCTTAGCCTTTAACTTGTGCACCCTATGTTGTGTAATTAAATTTTGTTGTTCAGTTGGTTCCTTTTCCGTTTTAATTTTTTCTCCAATTTCTAAGCATTTGGAGCAGACGTCTACTCTGGGAGTTCCAAATCCCAAGTTATACTGTTTGTTAAAAATATTGCGGAAAAATGATTGCTTCACTTTAAGATGTAATTCAACACCTTTGTTGTACATTTTCCACGTGGACTTGATGTTGAGCTCAGACGGTAAATATAGCCCAACAGACGTTTTTGAGCGACAGTAATGCGGTTCTTGGGCTGTGAAAGATTCGATAAATTTCATAACTGCCATTTTTTTGAAAATATTTTTCGAACTTTTTCGATCGCCTCCCCTTGTTTCTTTTGCTCCACTACCGCCGCATTTAAAAGAACGCTTCATTACCCCTTGGACACGATGCTTTTTAAGAACCAGAATATTTAAATATGCTGTTCTACATACTGGTACTTTTATACCATCTACTCTTCGAACAAAATATTTAAATGTGTAAGACTTTTCTGAACGGAAAGATGTTTTCGGGCGATGTCGTTTAGGTTTCTCTAGACTAGTATGGTTTAATATAAAATTATCTTGCTGAATTTTGTCCTTGAAACGGTAGAAATTTTCATGGAACGTCAAAATGTCTTGCATTTTTAATGATCTACACTGATAGGCTTTCGTATTGTGTTTACACTTTGGATATTCAGGAAGTTCTTTACTCGAATACCTGCAACAAGAGTAAACTAAGGTCAAACTTATTAATTAAAATTAAAATGTATTTCAATTACTTTAGATGTATTTAATTACGTGATTATACTTTTAATTTCTTATATTTTCAAAAGTATTTCAATTACTTTTTTCCCCAAAATTTAAATACACAATAATTGAAATTTTGAAATACATTTTTTTCATGACTTTAAAATTTCCAATACTTTCACTGTTTTCATTTCTATGTAGAGCTGGCAGTTATAGCAGGTAAATAAAGGTAGGTAGGTAGGTAGGTAAAAGCGGCAGGCGTAATTTCGGCCGGTAATCCCTTGGCCTACCTGCATAAATCAAGGGGTACCATTTATGACAGGGGTAATTTCGGCCGAGGGGTTGATGTTTACGATGAGATTAAAATATTGGTAATTACGCTTCATAGTTTCTGTAAAATATTAATTGTGTATTTATTTGGAAATACCTAATCCTGTGTACCTGTCGGAAATACCTTTAATTTACTTATCTCTTTATTCTAATAACTATGTTGTACCTACTTAAGATTATTCCTTTAAATGTATAAAATTCACAAATAACAGGTATAAAATTATTATAGCTAGTCAGTATTATAACTTATCTTGAAGCTACTAGTCGACAGAAAGCATAAAATATATTATTTGTATACGATGGCATCTGTTTTAGTAATTAAGAGTTCACGCGGTTGTGACTTACTAGTTGTAGAAAAGTTTCAGTTTTGTAAACAGGACGTATTAAAAAGTGGTGAAGTACGTTGGAGGTGTATAAAGAAAAATTTAAGATGTTTAGCCAAACTGTACACTGTTGGTGCGGAATACACAGTTACTAGAAGTGAATTAATCCACAACCACGAGTCCGATGAAACTACGTTGGAGAGAAAAATAGTGACGACTTCATGCAAGCGCAAAGCTGAGGAAGACATATCGGAGAAACCTTCAAAAATTATTAAAAGCGTTCTTTCAAATCATTTGCCAGAGAATTTGTCATCGATAGATGTCAGTCTAATAAGAAGAAATTTGTACAACAGCCGCCGTAAGCTCTTACCAGCCCTGCCTAAGGATATTCACGATGTACATTCTGTACTCGATAGTTATGGACCGAAAACCACAACAGGTGAAAATTTTTTGTTTATTAACAGCACAGCTGATAATATCATTGTTTTTTCTTGCCATACAAATATAATAAGTTTATGTAAAATGAAAGATTTTTACATGGATGGCACATTTTCTTATTGTACAAAATATTTTTATCAGTTATTTACCATCCATGGACTGGAAAATGGGCATTATGTTCCTCTTTTGTATTGTCTGTTGCCCAATAAGACCAGTGACACATATATGAGACTTTTTCTGTTGGTAAAATCTAAAATTTTTGAACTTTATAATATTGTTTTTGAACCGAAGGAGGTATTTGTGGATTTTGAAATCGCAATTCATAACGCATTAAAAGTTGTCTTTCCCAAAACCAAACTAAATGGTTGTAGATTCCACTTGCACCAGGCGTGGTATAGGAAAATACAATCATTAGGGTTAACCCAAATGTATAAAGATAAAAACTGCGAGGAAAGCAAATGGCTTACTCATACTTTTGGGCTAACTTATTTAGACCCCTCTGAAGTTGAAGATTGTTTCATATTTGATCTCATGTCATACAAACCGGACCATAAACTTATAGATAAATACGCAGACTATTTATTAGAAAACTACATAGCGCCAGAATCTCATTTTCCACCAAATATATGGGCATATGAAAACCCATCAATTAAAAGAACCACAAATGCCTGCGAATCATTCCATTCGCACTTTAATTCTAGTTTTTATTCAAGTCACCCTTCTATATTTATTTTTATAGAAAAATTAAAAGATTGTCAGATCGATGCATATTTAAAAATAAAAAATTTAAATATTCCAGCAAAAATTAAAGACAAACAAGTAAAAAACAAACTAAAATTTATCGAAAACATGGTAAATATGCTTCGATCTGACAATATTTCTAGAATTAATTTCGTTAAATCTGTATCACATTAAAACGTTTTTTAAAAATTTATAGTTTACTTAATTTATAGAAATAAGTTGATGTAATAATTTTATTGAAATAAAGAAATATTTTAATATAAAGCATTCTGTTATTTTATTTGATTTGCGGCCGAAAATACCTATGAGATAAGGAAGCAACTTAAAACCTCCGGCCGAATTTACCTACCGGCTTTTAGTACCTGCTCTTTTTCCGGCCGAAATTACGTCCGCCCGGTAAAAGGTACTACTTAATGAGGATTAGACCAATGGGTTTTTCCCAAAATTAAATAACCATTGTGTAGTATTAAGATAATGGTTATTTAATTTTTGTTAGTTTTTGCAGATTGATTATTAATATGATAATCATCCTTTTATTTATTAGGTATTATTACAATATTTTATACAACCGATATTGTAGGAGAAGTTCTGATGATTAAATTTAGTTTAATATAAAAAAAGCATTGTGAACATTAAAACTACTGGGATAAAATTGTAAATTGGGATAGTATTTAATTACTTTTAAATACTTTGCTAAAGTATTTTGTATTGTAATTAAATGCATGTTCAAAACATGTATTTAACTACATTGAAAAAGGTATTTTTAACAACATTGTGAATAAGATTACCTTAATGTTTTTAGTTTCTCATTTTTCCATTCATCAGAATGTTTTCCTTTTTTTCTTGCCAATGTCGAAGAAACGGTGGAGATTGTGCTTCCTATACTGTCATCCATCCTATTGCTTAGTATTCACAATAAATCACAATTAACAAAATTTAATAACAACTTTAAAAAAATTACAAAAACAAACTTGTTTACACATAAATCGTTTATAAGGAACAGCAGAGCAGAGAGTTTAAAGCTAACTGACACAAAATACGCCGGGACCTGTCCAATTGCGGATTTCCTATTGGTCGGTTGGAGATGGCCGGGTTTGAACCCAAGGCAGCATTGGAGATGGCCGATTTTGAAATTAAGGACAATTATTGTAGCAATTAATTTGACATAGATCTGGCCGTTTTTGTTAGGAAATGATTTTATAATACGGTATAGGTAATGTTTTGAATAAAATGTGATTATAATAACTTATAACTGAAATTTTGGAGATGGCCGGTTTTGAAATTAGACGATTCAAATGACAAACACAGTTTACAGACCACAGGACATTGTGTGCTGAAGAAGTAGAGTTAACTACAGTAAGTAGCAATAAAAACTTTGACATTGTAGTTAAAAATGTTCATTATGTACCCAATATTACAACCAATTTACTGTCAGTTAGCCAGTTGATTTTAAATGGTAACAAGGTTGTTTTTAACCAGAAGGGTTGTGAGATTTTTAATAGTAAAGGTACAAGTGTGGCTACAGGTGATTTGATTAATCAGGTGTATAGACTTAATTTTGTCAAGTCTCAGCCAGTGGCGTTTTCTATGTATGCTCAGGACTGTTGTGATTTGTGGCATAGACGTTTTGGTCACATCAACTTTAGAGATTTGGGTATAATGAGGGACGGAGCAGTTGAGGGCTTGAACTATAAAGGGCGGGCAAGTTTGCATAATATGTGTCAAGTGTGTTGTGAGGGAAAGCAGACTCAGTTGCCATTCAAGAGTAGTAGAAATAGTGCTGCAGAATTTCTCGAGGTTATGCATGGTGATTTATGTGGTCCCATGGAGATGATGTCCATCGGACATGATCTCCATGGACAGATGATCGGAGGATCTAGATATTTTTTGGTTCTTGAAGATGACTTGAGTAAGATGGTTTTTGTTTATTTTTTAAAATACAAAAGTGAAGCTCTAGATAAGTTTAAGAAATTTAAATTGCTAGTTGAGAACCAAAAAGGGCACAAAATCAAATGTTTTAGGTCTGACAACGGAGGAGAATTTTGTAGTGCTGACTTTGAATCTTTTTTAAGTAGTAATGGTATAACACATAAAAAAACAAATCCTTACACCCCAGAGCAGAATGGTATTTCGAAGAGAATGAATCGTACCCTGGTGGAGAAGGCGAGGTGCTTACTATTCGATGCAGATTTTCCTAAACAGTTTTGGGCTGAAGCCATCAATACTGCTGCATACTTAAGGAACAGATCTGTGGTCAGAGGTCTTAAAGGTATAACACCATATGAACTCTTCTAGAGTAAAAAGCCAGATGTGAGTCATGTTCGAATCTTTGGTAGTGAGGCAATGGTTCATATACCCAAAGAAAAACGGCAAAAGTTTGACAAAAAGGCAGAGAAGATGTTCTCGGTTGGTTATGGTCAAAATGTGAAGGGCTATAGGCTCTATGATCCCATTAAGAAGAGTGTAATTACCAGTAGATATGTGGTCATTAATGAAAAACCAAAGCTGCTGAAAAACTGTGATTTCGTAGGATCACCAAGCAATGATATTGCAGTGACAGAGGTATTACACCAGTATGGGGGATCCAGACCAAGGTAAATTCCCAGATAGACTGTCAGATGAGAAAGAATACCATGATGTTTTGGATGATGACCTCGGAGATGATTCAAATGACTCAGAGTATGTTCCAGACATAGTGATCACACCAGAAATACCAAGTACATCAAGACGATCCGACAGAACCAAGAAGCTTAAGGTCTTCAAAGACTATGTGACATTTCAATGTCATAAGCAGCAGGAAGTAGATCTGGAAGATATCCCATCCAGTGTGTCAGAAGCTCTATCCAGACCAGACTCGGCCAGATGGAAGAGGGCCATGGATGAAGAGATGCTATCTTTTGCAGAAAATGAGGCATGGGAGTTGGTCGATACTCCAAAAAGTGGAACTTTGGTTGAGTGCAAGTGAGTTTTTAAAACCAAAGTTGATTGTGATGATCAGGTGTGTTATCGGGCTCGTTTAGTGGCTAAGGGGTACACTCAACGTGAAGGTGTGGACTATGAGGAGACGTTTTCTCCTGTAATAAGGTATTCAAGTTTACGATTGTTATTAGCCTTATCTGTAAAGTTAGATTTAGATGTTATTTACTTGGACGCGAAGACAGCTTTTTTAAATGGTGACTTGCAAGAAACAGTGTTTATGTGTCAACCAGAATGTTGTGTTCTTAAAGGTAATGAAAATAAACTTTGTCATTTAAAAAAGGCCATTTATGGATTAAAGCAGTCTTCTCGAGCCTGGTATCAAAAAGTGAATGAAATTTTGATTAGCCTAGCATTTAATAAATCAGATTATGAGTCATGTATCAATATTAAAAAAATTGATAAGAGTTTAGTTGTAGTGGCTCTATATGTTGATGATTTTATAGTTTTCAGTAATGATAAGGTCCAAACTGATTTAATAAAGGCAGAATTATGTTCAAAATTTAAAATTAAAGACTTAGGTCAGTTAAAATTGTGTCTTGGTATGAAGATTCATAGGGATAAAGATACTATTAGATTAGACCAGAGTGCATATATTGATCAATTATTAAGAAAGTTTAATATGGAGGAGTGTAATGTTGTCAGCTCACCAATAGATAATTTTGATTTTACGGAAAGTAATTGCTTAGAAAAAGTAGAAAATCCTTTATATCAGAAATTAATTGGTAGTCTAATATTTTTAGCAGTTTTGACAAGACCAGATATTGCATATAGTGCAAGTTTTTTAAGTCAATTTAATAAAAGTCATAATGAGAATCACTGGAAATGTGCTAAAAAGATATTGAGGTATTTGAAGGGGACTAAAGACATTTGTTTGACTTATAAAAGGGATGATTTGGATTTAACAGGGTTTGTTGATGCTGATTGGGCCTCAAATAAGTTAGATAGAATATCTTACACAGGTTTTGTTTTTAAACTTTCGGGTGGTCCGATTTCTTGGAAGAGTGTTAAACAGAAATCAGTGGCTCTTTCTAGCACTGAAGCGGAGTATGTAGCTTTAGGGGAGGCTACTAAGGAAGCCATTTACTTAAGTAATTTGTTGTCAAAAATTCAAGGAAGACTGGAATTGAATTCAATTGAAGTTGTTTTGTATAATGACAATCACCATGTCACCATGACAATTTGCCACCATTTTATCAAAGAGGCTATCCAAAATAATGTTATTGAGTTGAAGTATTTGAGTACTGATGAAATGTTGGCTGACATCCTTACTAAAGGGTTGAAAAATGTTAAAAATTCTAAATTTAGGCTAGGTTTGGGTTTGAAAGTTTAGATATTTTTTTTTTGATAAGTGGGGGTGTTGTGATGTATCAAAAAAAGTATTTTAATACATGTAGCGCCATCTTTGTATTAATGTTTGTAAACACTCGGTATATGGCGTGTTGCCAATATTGATTATTAAAATAAAGATGATGAAACGTGGCGTTTGTTATTTTAATGTACCCCAGAAAATCCTCACTTCCACTATAATTTTCAAGACTATTTACATCTATCTACCCTTAGAGTGATTTATTAATATTACTCTGTATTTGAACACAAATCCATTTAGTGTAATCAGATCCCCACTTTATAAGGACAGTTATTTGAATATATTTTTATTGGTGTAATATTTAGATCAGCTCTTATTGTGTATTAATATTTCATCTTTTATTTTGATCTCCTTCTTTAATAGACTTGAATTAAATTTTTAATTTCACCTGTATAATAATGGTTAAGTATAAATTTATTATACAACTCTAATAGATAACTAAAAGTTCCTGTATAATTTTATATTATCAAAGTATGTAAACCAACCGCAACGGTAAAGGAAAAATTTATGACGGTAAACAAAAAAATGCTCTTCGAACAAAAACACACAAAGGGATGGCTAAAGTACGAAGTAATAGAGACTTTTCATAATGCAGGATGACAATGGGGCCGGTGAAATACGTCATAGAATAATTCCTTCCAGCGACGCTTCGAGATAAAGACGCGTCTTTTTCAGCGCGTCTTAGTCCTCGAATGGTCGGATTGCTGGATATGAGTTTTATTCATGAATTCAGAGAATACCTGGTCTTGCATTATGTATTTAAATGTTCTGAGTCACTTCACGATGGAGGATCCGACCCCATTGCCGCACTTTGCATGAAAAATATTACTCGTCGTTACCTTCTTTTTTTAAGCCAATATTTTACAAATGGGCACTACTCCAAACCGGATCATTTATGACGTTATATAACAACGCAGTGTTCTGATTTTTTCCATAGGGTAATAAACATAAAATATTTCCAAGATAAGTTTTTACCTATTTTTTATCTTTTGTTGAATAATATTACCCAATAAAAAATATTAACAAATAGAATATATATATATATATATATATATATATATATATATATATATATTTATATATATATGTATATATATATATGTATATATATATATATATATATATATATATATATATATATATATATATATATATATATATATATATATATATATATATATATATATACGTCTTCATAACAAGGCGAGATCCGATTAAATCGAGGACAACCAGAGATCCACCAATAGGAAATTAATTATTTGAGTATATTTTTCATAACTATCTTTATAATTAACATATTAATCATGGCACACTTAGAGGGGAAAAGATTTTTGAACTTAAATTTTTCTGATAAATTAAAAGCGAAACGAGATCCGTAGCTGAAAAGGGAAGTGGAAGACTTATATACAAAATTTTAGATATTTTCCGATCAATGCGAGATCCCACACTGTTGCCAGCTCTAAAGGGTATGAGTCGAGCGACCAGAGCTCGTCTTGTATTGCATATTTCCTACTCAAGGAGTAAAGTAATTTGCGGTTACGGTGTTTTATATTTTAAAAATGTCTCGAGGGCAGCGGTTAGTTGAATTAGTGAAACAAAATTCAAAGATAACAGAAGGTAAGTAATGATTATAATTTTTCTGTATATAATCAAATAATTCAACATAAACTTAACTAACAAAACTAAACAGCGACTCGAATAATTTCGAGATATGATGAAGTTACACATTCCTTTCAAGCGCCTTCTTTAGCACTGCATATGAGAACCACATTGATGGCGGTAGCTGCAGTTGCCAAATCCCTACTCTTTAAAAAGGACCCTATTTTACCAGTCCAAAATTATGAAGAAAGTTTAAGAGATGTTAAAAGATTTAAATCACAAACATTACCAGTAACTCAAGATATTATAATGTTTAAGGATTATGTGCAGCAAGTGGCTGAAACCTCTTTGACAAATTTAAATATAAATTGCAATGATGAAAAATCATTTAAAAAATTAACAGAAGCTGCTCTTGCCCTTTTAATTGTATTGAATAGGAAAAGAGTAGGTGATGTGCAGTACATCAAAATTGAATCCTATGTTAACAACTCCACTAACAGTAATCAGGAAGAGTGTCTAAATATACTTAGTGAAAGCGAAATTGCTCTTTCAAAACATTTTAAAAGAATTATTACTATTGGTAAAAGCAGCAAAGCAGTACCAGTACTTTTTTCATAAAATATTCAAAGATATGTGGATAGTTTGCTTTCTGTTAGAAACCCTACAGACATCGTGCCAAAAGATAATCCATTTCTGTTTGGTCTTTCGGGAAGTTCCTCAAAATGGGCAGATGGCTCAAAAGCTTTAAGAAAATTTGCTGAGAATTGTGGTGCTAAAAATCCTAAAACTCTGACATCGTCAAGATTACGAAAACAAATTGCCAGAGTGTTGAAGATCTTAAACTTAGATGAAACTGAAATGGAGCAAGTGGCCAGATTCATGGGCCACACAAAAAAAAAACGCACGAGGAATTTTACCGGTGAGTGTTGTACTTAAAATAAAAAAACTAGGGTACTTATATTGTATATTTCTTTTAAGATTATCTCAGGATATTTTCCAGACGGCAAAAATAGCAAAATTGCTTTTAATGATGGAGAAGGGCGTTGGTACTGAAAACAAAGGCAAAACATTAAATGAAATTGTTTCGCAACTAGAAATGTGGAACAATCAAGACACACGACCAGAAGAACCTGATGATATATCTAATATGTATGCATCAGAACCAAATTGTAGTAAAGACATGGATTCCGATGTGTTGAATAGAGAAGACCACGAACTCGAATCAGATTGGTCGAAAGATATCTTAGTGGATCCAAACTGCAATGAAGAAAACTATGTCAACGCAAATAGAGATACTAAAGAGGGTAGGTAATATTTTATTATTTGTATTACATATTACATATGTTACTACAAGATTATGTTCTAATTTTGCTATGGTATTTAATTTTAATGTTAACAAAAAGAATCGTACATAACATATTGTCCCCTTAATACCTATTACAATTAGATAACTCGAATTTTTGCAATTTTGAGTGGTCGACTTTTCACACTTTTTTGTTACTATAACAAAATAACTTCTAAGGCGTTTATAAAATATACTCCTATATACTAGAAGTTATTTTGTTGCAGCTAACTATATGAGACAGCTAAAATTCGAGTTACCTATTTGTATTACTTATCAAGCGGCGATATGAGTTGATTAGCTTACATTTAAAGTTACATAAACCGAAAATCACTTAAATTAATAAAACATGTGAATTGAATTCATAAATTTAAACATTTTTAAGAACTTAAACTAAAACAATCCATTTACTAAATTGAAAATAAAGATAATATGTATTTTAATCTCTTAATTATTTTAGGTTTGAACCCTGAAATAACAAAAAATGTTTGCGGCAACAAGAAAAAAGAGAAAATGCGTTACCGGGGGACATGGACTGCAAAACAGAAGTCTGTTATGTCTGCATTTTTTAAGAGCCATCTTAAAAGTAAAGTGGCTCCAAAAAAACAAGAGTGCTTAAAACTTAAAAATGAGAGACCTGATTTATTCAGAGACAAGACCCTGGATTCAAATTAAAGTTTTCGTTTATAATTCTTATAGAGCGATTTAAAGTTCATCCATGTCTTGAAAATAAATCTTTTTAAAAGTAATACAGCTGCTGTTTATTAATATTATCCTATATACATATATACGAATAAACTATTCATTTACAGTGTTAATTCAAAACTCAATTTAACTAGGTACATATTTTACTGTTTACTAGTCTTAAAACATAAATATTATGAATCTAATTGGTGTATTTTGAAAAGTTATAGTAGTTAAAAAGATGACTCTGGTTACTGTCCTTACTGGTACTGGTTACTTCTTTAGCCCTTTTTATTTTACTAATTATTAGCATAATAATTATTAAATTGTTTATATAATAAGACAATTAAAAAAATCTCTGATTCAAAAACATTTTTTTTTAAATGCAACTAAATTTTGATTCGTTGAGTTAAAATCCCCTCCCCTTAAAAAAACCCTCCCTACTTTGACCTTCGTCCGGGCTCAATAAACGAATAAGTAAATATAAAGTTAATTTGTTTATAAAGCTGTAGCTCGTAAACTATTTGACGTACAGTGTCCAAGTTTAGCAGAAATGAACTACATATATTGAAAAATATGCCCTTGGAATCTCAATATAGTACGTGAACAGCATAGTTGGTCCCTTAATTATAAATGATATGCAAAATATATTTGTGTTAATAACTCTCAATCAAATTGAAAGGGGTTTTATAGGTCTTTTAAAAGCGATTAAAATAAATTTTTAACATTTTTTGTAAAATGAACAATGGAGAAGATATATAAGAAAAATTGTAAAAAAATAATGCTACAAATAAACAATATTCCGATACGACGGCTAGTTCTCGAGATATTTGACAATCGCCTTTCTGGACAGAGCTCTTTAATAATGTAAATATTATTATTCAAACCAGAAATAAGCCGAGTGGAGGGAGAGAGCTGACTGTAAAATTCATTAGCGACGTTGCCAAGTTTACCGGATCTCGGGTTGTCTACAAAATGTATATTTACCATATACACAACGGATCACTCGCCCTGACCTCTACAGCGAATTTCGTGGAACTACTGCAATATAAAATTCGCCAAAAGGGGTGCAAAATGAGGTCCAGACAAAAATCGATTTCCTTGTACCCCCATCATTGTTACATCGAGATATCACTATATACACGTAAATACAAGGTGAGATCCAAAATCGGATCTCGCCTTGCAAAATGGATCTCATCTTGTATAGCTTATGATACAAACGGATCTCGCATTGATATGAAGACATATATATATATATATATATATATATTGTTATGATGTGTTTTTTGTTTTGAATGATGAGCAATGAGTATTTTTAATAATATATAGGGTTTTTATCGCGGTTCTCAAAGAATTAGCTTGTAAGTACTTTTTTAAATTATCTTTATTATAACTATTATGAAACACACATATATATCTAACCTAGCCAATGTAAATTTAAAATAAACTATCTTTAAATTGATACTCTTATAAAACTAATTAAATTCTATAGACAATCTAAAATTTAAACAAAACTATCTTCAAAATTGAAATTGTTATGACACTAACTAAATTATATTAACAAAATTTTGTACCTTTCTTTCACTGAATGCCTAAATGAACTGTTTTCCACTATATATATTCTAATCACCACTGAAAGTCTTTGTACTTCGGTTATCCTTGTTTTTGTGAAATTTCTTTTTTTAATTATCAGCTTCTACCAATTTAAGATATATTTTTCTTCACCAGCATTTATATACCACCCACCAAACCAGCAAACACCATTTATATTTATTCTTCTTTTCAATATACCAATATCCAATTATTATAAGTTGATTTATACTAATCTCCAACCATAATATAATTTAATTTCTTCCAATATACCTTTTTTAATCTTCAATAATTATTTGTGTATAATTATAAATGTGCATTAAATTATATGCATAATTTTTAATCTTCATTTAACTCACTATATTAAACAATTGGACTATCTCCAACTAACTTTCATATTTCTTATAAAACTGCTTGACTGATTTACTAAAACTGTGAACAATTGACTTCACTAATTAATTGTGTCTATCTTCTACTAACTTTCATAATAAACTGCTTGACTTCTAACTAAAAACTTCTAAAAACTGCTTGACTTCAGACTAAAAACTTTCTAAAACTGCCATCTTGAATCCAAATCACGGGTATTTATATCTTTTGGACATTCTAGAACCATCTCGTAAGATATCATGTTCCAATTTGTTCTATCAAATACTTGTCTGAATTTTCTGGAACAAACCATTTCGCAAACATGGCCATCTCCGGAGATCCAGAGAATTCCATTCTTTTCTATTAATAATTTTGTTTACATTTAGGCTTTTCAGATCAGAATATATAATTAAATTAGTAACTAACACTCTAATTTAATAAAATACACATTTCAAACAATATATTATTATAACCCACTTTATATTCGTAAATATTCTTAAACGTCACTTCAGAGTATAAATATCTGTCAATCTCCGAGAGTATTTTTGGTTGCCTATGCACATGGCTCACTTAAATTTATTTACAACATAAAAATTACTAAAATACAACTTTTTACAATTATTATATGCTAATTTATTAAAAATGCCCTCACATAAATAATTTTTATAAAATTCTCTAGTATATAACTTATTTAAAATAATCAAATACTTTTTTATATCTAATATTATGTAGTATATAACTTATAAATTATTTTCTATAAACCCCAATCGTCACAATACCCCAAAAATAATATTTAAAATAAATAATTTACTTATTATTTTTTTAAATATTAATTTTCTCATACCTTATTAAATTTAATAAATCAAATTTTTTTTTTTTATTTAAAATGTGTTAAATACATCCCTGTTCGCTGTCTATGTCAAAACAGAGAACAACGGAGCACAGTTCGGCTATTCTATGGTCAAACTGTCATGTCAAATGGAGCAATGGATGCGATATCAGAGAATAAAATATAACCTTAATTAAAAATATAATAGATATGGTGTTCTGTTTATTTATAGACAAAATCTAGGAATTATTTCCATTCAAAATAACTTCATCAATATAAATTGGTAAGTTTTTCCACTTTATTATATTAGAAAGACATTTTTATAGCAATTATAGTATCTAACCCCAAATTATGATTTTTAGGGTACAAATTAATTTCCATATATACAAAATTCAACAAGTATGATGTCACATTTATTCACAACAAAGAAATCTACCATCTATCTATGAAATGGATCTATCAGTAAGTTATTAGTGTTATTATATTTGTGTTAAAGGTATAGAAATCATTATTCAATCTCTTCATGATATTGAAAAATGTCGTTGATATGAAATATGCCTCTTAGTCTGTTCTCTGCATCTATTAACACATAACTATTTAGTCCATTCTGATTTTCAATTGTATATGGACCTTCAAACATTGGTTGTAATTTCTTACAACGGTTTTCTTTAACATTACTTTTTCTAAGTGAACGAATTAACACTAGGTCTCCTTTTTGAAATGTGATTGGTTTTTTTATATTTCGATTTTGTCTTCTGATATATTTTTCAGCTTTCCTCCTAATTCGGTTATTCACTTTCTGCATTACTTGTTCTAACATATCCTGATTATATTCACTAATCCACTTTCTGTTTCCTATATGGCCAAACATTAAATATTCTGGTACTTCCTCTGTATTCAAATTATTTGTATTATTTAAAAAATATTCTACTTGTGGTATATGTTGCTGCCAAGTTTCGTGTTGATTTTGACACAGTATCCTTAAATATTTTATAACTTCTTTAATATATCTTTCTGCAAGATTTGCCTGAGGATGTCTGATACTTGTAAAATGAATGTTGATTCCCTTTTTCTCACAAAATGTCCGAAATTTTTGGTTGTTAAAATATGTAGCATTATCTATTATGCAATTTCTAAATGGTCCTATTTCTTCGAAAAATTGATTAATATATAATTTTAATGTTTTAACATTTGTTCTAGAGCAGGGATATAGTTTAATAAATTTTGTATATAAATCAACTATCACTAGTATATGCTTTTTTCCTGTTGGACTGAGAACTAAATTTGAAATAAAATCCATGGAAACTGTATTTAGTTTTTCATATACAACATTAGATTTATATGTGTTCTGGTTTTTGAAATTCTTTTCTTTGTTTAGTTGACATATTGGGCATTGGGTAGTAATTTCCTTTGCTATACTTATGTCATTCTTTGCAAAATAATTGTCCCTAAATAGCATCCATAGCTTTCTTGAACCAATATGCATATAATTGTTATGTAAATTTTTCAATATTTTCTTTGCTAAAGTTCTAGTTATTACATATACTTCTATGCCATTTATTATTTTATAATATACCCCATCTTTCCTAAGGACTTTTTGTTTTTCACTCAAATTGATCTGATCTCTTATAATTTCTTCTTTAGAATATAATCCAGTACTTTCTACTAATTGATTTAATCCAATTTTTATTGTTCGCTGCCCTTTTTGTGGTGTATTTTCTAACCTTGATAAAGCATCTGCCACTATATTGGATTTTCCAGAAATGTATTTGATTTCAAAGCAGTATTCACTAAGTATTAGACTCCACCGATGTATTCTACTGTTTCCATATTTGTTATTTAATATAGACGTTAAAGCTTGGTGATCTGTTTCTATAGTAAATTCATTACCCAATAAATAAAATCTTAATTTTGTGACACAGTGTATTATACTTGCTAGTTCTAATTCTGAAACTGAGTAACCCTTTTCATGTGGCTTTGTTATTCTTGAAATGAATTGTATTGGGTATTCGACCCCATCATGTATTTGTAATAATACCCCTGATAATCTCTCTATTGATGCATCTGTTCTTAATATGAATGGCTGTGTATAGTCAGGATAGTATATTTTCAAATTTGACAGAAAAATGTTTTTAATTTCTTGGAATGCTAGTTCTCTTCTCTGATCCCATCTCCATTTTACACCTTTTCTCAGTAGTTCAAGTAATGGAATTTCTTTTATACTTAGATCTGGTATCATCCTTTTATAATAATTAATTATTCCAATAAATCCTCTTAAAGTTCTTAAATTGTGTGGTGTTTTATATTCCTGAATGACTTGTGTCCGTTCTGGATCCATTTCGATTCCCTTAGTGTTAAGTTTATAACCTAGATATATGACTTCTTTTTGAAAAAATGTACATTTTTCTTGATTTATTTTTAGTCCAACTTTGTCTAATCTATTTATTATAATTTTTAGGTGTTTCTCATGATCTTCAGCCGTTTTAGAAAAAATTAATATATCATCAATGTAGTGAATTACAAAATGTTCATATTGATCCAAAATATCATGAAGACATCTACATAGAGCACTGCAAGATGATTGAAGTCCAAATGGTACTACTTTGAATTGATATACTACTCCATCTATCTGAAATCCTGTATACTGTCTACTTTTTCTTTCTAGAGGTATTAACCAGAAACTATGCTGTAAATCGATTTTAGTGAAAAATGACATTCCTGTAATTCTTCCTAATATTCCATCTATACTCATTGGTGCTTCAAATTGCTTTTCAGTAATCTTGTTAATATTCCTTGCATCCAAACATAACCTGATTTCACCTGATCTTTTTAGTACTACTACTATGGGGTTGATAAAACGTGTGTCTGCCTTCTCAATGATTCCATCTTCTAACATATTAATAATTGTTTTGTTTACTTCTTCTCTGTATTTATATGGTATTGGGTATGATTTTGTTTTAAAATCTTTTTCCTCCTTAACTCTTATACTATGGATATAATTCTGTGCAATTCTATTTTCTTTATTGACAAGTCCCTTGTGTTGCTGCAATATGGAAATGACTATTGATTTATATTCTTCAGGGCAATTTAAAACTTTCATCATATCTTCTTCTTTACAAATAACATTATTCTTCATTATGTACTCATTATTCCTTGCTTCCAATTTTACGCACTCCGCCTCGTAGGCATCCATCTGCTTAAAATTTCCATTCCTTAAATATTCACTACAATAATTATTCTTTACATTCTTTTGGGACATTTCCCTATCATCAAAATACATTTCTTCTTCATAAACATCATTATTTTCTTTTAATAATATCCTATCAACTCTTATTCCTTCTTCCACCTCATCTTTCTGCATAAATTTAATTATTTGCCCTTCCAAAGTTACCATTTTTTCTTCAAAATCTATCTTTACTTTCTTCTTTTCCAATTCATCATTTCCCATTAATATATCAACACATAAATCCTTGACAATAAATCCTTGCATATTAATTTCTTTATTAAGAATATTAATTTTAAAATTGGCTAGTTTATCAATTTCACCCAACTTCTTATTATTTGCACCAACAATTTTAATTTTTGGAATCTTTATTATATCTGATAGTTTTAATGTATTAAAAATAAAATTCTCCGAGACTAAAGTACTTTCTGAACCAGTATCTATCATAATTTTAATCATTTTATTTTTGGCCAAAGCATTTATATAAATTAAATTAATAGAGTCAATAATTTTATCCTCATCTAAAGAAATAAATTCAGAAGGTTTTTCATAATAGCAATGGCCTAACTTGTAATTCAGAAAGTTTACTGCACAAAATTTTGATTATTAGAATTGTCAGATTGTATCTGACCACTTGGATCTGATGTCCTATGTCTTTCCCTACTATGACTTCTACTCACATTTTCTTGCCTTGTACTATTTCGTTCCCTGTCTTCGCAGCTTCTATTCCTTCGAACACAATTTACCTGTCTGTTATAGTTAGGTCGCTCTGTATTTCTTCTATTGTTAAAATCTTGTTTATTATTATTAGTACTGTTATTAAAATGTTGTCTATTATAACTAGTATTGTTATTAAAATTCTGTCTATTTTGATTACTATTATTATTATTAAAATTTTGTAAACTATCAACATATCTATAATTATTATATGATTGTCTATATTGTTGATTATCATTTCTATTATATTGAAAGTTACTATTGTTTTTTCTGTTATTATTATTACTTGTCATATTGCCTCTTTGTATTCTTTGAATAAAATTAATAAAACTATCTATTGTTTGAATATTTTGTACAGTTACGGTTTGCACAACATCAGCATCAAAATGTCTAGATACATTTAAGACTGTTTCATCCTCTCTAAGTGGTGGTTCTAAATATTTTGCAACTGTTATCAATTTCAATGCATAATCTACCATATTTGATTTTAAATTTTGATTATACTTTCCAAAATATAGAATTTCTCTAAACTTGGCTTGCTCTAATTCACCCCAATAATAATTTAAAAATTTATTTTCAAATGTTTGAAAATTATCTAAATCATTCTCAATACTAGCAAACCAAGTTGCTGCATTGTCATTTAATGTCATTCTAATATAATCTTTAATATCATTAATATTATTCACAAATCTTAATTTATGTTTTAAACTATTTATGTATACTCTAGGATGCAAATTTTTTATATTACCAGAGAATTTAATCCCAGTCTCATTTGTTAAATTTAAGTAAGGTCTCCCTATGTCTCTCATTTGTGAAATATCATCTATTCTCTGTTCCACATTTCTTATTTGATTACTATTTATTTGGATATTTTGTTGTATATCGTCTAATTTTTCTTCTGTGTTTCTCCTGTCTTCGTTAATTTTTACTTCTAAGTTACATTTCTGTAACTCTATTTTCTGTTCTATATCTATTTTATTATCTTGAATAATCCTCTTTACTTCTGTCCTCTCATTGTCTATCCTTTTCTTGTAGTCATTCCGTATACTGTTTATTTCATTTGCTACTTTTTTCTCTGCAGCTTCAAGTTTTTTATCCATTTGTTTTTCCATTTGTTTTACAATTTTATTATTATTATCTTCTATTTTCTTTTCTAATTTTCTATAATTCTCTTCCAATTTCTGTTCCATTTTTTTCATGTCTTCTTTGACTTCTTGTGAATTCTGTTCCATTTTTTGTTCTATTTTTTTCATGTCTTCTTTGACTTCTTTTGAATTCTCTTCCAATTTTTTTATGTCTTCTTTGACTTCTTTTGAATTCTCTTCCAATTTTTTTATGTCTTCTTTGATTTCTTTTGAATTCTCTTCTATTGTCTTGTTCATCTGCATCATTAATGACATCAAAGCTGCCATATTGACATTTTCCTCTCTTTCTGGATTCATTTCTGCAGTATCTTGTGGAACTTGAACTAAACTCTCCTCTTGTATAGGTTGTGTTTCTACTTCCACATCTTCTTCATTCTTTTTGCTTCTTGTACCTTTCTTTCCTTGAGACATTTTGAGACTTTACTTGTTCAAATATAATTAATAATAAAATCTATTATTTTTCCTTTCTACTGATAATTAATTTAATTATATGAGAGCACTTATCTTCCCAAACTAATTCTTTTAAATAGAGAGCCACCGCGTTGGGTGCCAAATTGTTATGATGTGTTTTTTGTTTTGAATGATGAGCAATGAGTATTTTTAATAATATATAGGGTTTTTATCGCGGTTCTCAAAGAATTAGCTTGTAAGTACTTTTTTAAATTATCTTTATTATAACTATTATGAAACACACATATATATCTAACCTAGCCAATGTAAATTTAAAATAAACTATCTTTAAATTGATACTCTTATAAAACTAATTAAATTCTATAGACAATCTAAAATTTAAACAAAACTATCTTCAAAATTGAAATTGTTATGACACTAACTAAATTATATTAACAAAATTTTGTACCTTTCTTTCACTGAATGCCTAAATGAACTGTTTTCCACTATATATATTCTAATCACCACTGAAAGTCTTTGTACTTCGGTTATCCTTGTTTTTGTGAAATTTCTTTTTTTAATTATCAGCTTCTACCAATTTAAGATATATTTTTCTTCACCAGCATTTATATACCACCAACCAAACCAGCAAACACCATTTATATTTATTCTTCTTTTCAATATACCAATATCCAATTATTATAAGTTGATTTATACTAATCTCCAACCATAATATAATTTAATTTCTTCCAATATACCTTTTTTAATCTTCAATAATTATTTGTGTATAATTATAAATGTGCATTAAATTATATGCATAATTTTTAATCTTCATTTAACTCACTATATTAAACAATTGGACTATCTCCAACTAACTTTCATATTTCTTATAAAACTGCTTGACTGATTTACTAAAACTGTGAACAATTGACTTCACTAATTAATTGTGTCTATCTTCTACTAACTTTCATAATAAACTGCTTGACTTCTAACTAAAAACTTCTAAAAACTGCTTGACTTCAGACTAAAAACTTTCTAAAACTGCCATCTTGAATCCAAATCACGGGTATTTATATCTTTTGGACATTCTAGAACCATCTCGTAAGATATCATGTTCCAATTTGTTCTATCAAATACTTGTCTGAATTTTCTGGAACAAACCATTTCGCAAACATGGCCATCTCCGGAGATCCAGAGAATTCCATTCTTTTCTATTAATAATTTTGTTTACATTTAGGCTTTTCAGATCAGAATATATAATTAAATTAGTAACTAACACTCTAATTTAATAAAATACACATTTCAAACAATATATTATTATAACCCACTTTATATTCGTAAATATTCTTAAACGTCACTTCAGAGTATAAATATCTGTCAATCTCCGAGAGTATTTTTGGTTGCCTATGCACATGGCTCACTTAAATTTATTTACAACATAAAAATTACTAAAATACAACTTTTTACAATTATTATATGCTAATTTATTAAAAATGCCCTCACATAAATAATTTTTATAAAATTCTCTAGTATATAACTTATTTAAAATAATCAAATACTTTTTTATATCTAATATTATGTAGTATATAACTTATAAATTATTTTCTATAAACCCCAATCGTCACAATATATATATATATATATATATATATATATATATATATATATATATATATATATATATATATATATATATATATATATATATATATATATATATATATATATTGTTATGATATTTGAATGTGATGCAAGAAAACTACAAGTTGCTCTTATTTACCGGCTAGCTTTATGTAGATAAAAATAATTTTTTTTTTTAAGTTGATTAATTTGTAATATTGATAAATTTAGAAATGCTTTTAATAAAATTTATTGAACGCCTGAAAATATAAAAAAAATTAGACAAACATTTATTCTACTCACCTTGTATTCTCTAAATCTCACAGGATACTGTTTTTTTTTTATGCAAAGTGAATCTTTTCAATTATTGATAAAAGAAAATTTCGTTTGTTTATCTAAAGTATAGAAAGAAACGTGCTGTATTTTGAATTTGAATTTTTACTTATTTTTCTTAGAACATGCAGACTCTTAACTCTAGCGAGTTCTGTGACCTGTAGTGCTTGATAAAGAAATACAAAATTATATAAAGCAAAAATCACCATACAAGAAGTTATATTTTTAATGTACTGTGCAATTATTCACAAGTGATCAATTAAATATTACACAACGATATCTTGTATAATATATAAAGAAAATTATTTAAGATTCTTCCAATAAATAAGCCAATACTTAACTGTTTAACACTAATATGAATGGATTTAGATTTATGACGTAATACAATATTGAAGTAAGTTTATGAAATTAGTGTTTTGTGAAGTTGCAACAAGAAATACTTGATCTAATACGTGTTTGTTTGTCAAAGTATTTATAACCTCACTTACTATCTTTTTAGAGCGAAAACAAAGGTTTATAATCCTTCAATTTTTAGTTTAATATCGATTAACTGTTTTGTTTAATGATTTTAGTAAGCAAAAGAAACGGTGAATTATATTTGGTTAATATTACAAAAGCGATAATAAAATTTTTGTGAACTTGACTTCAAATTATATTTTTTTTTAAACAAAGATGATTTAGAATGATATAGGCTGTCTAAAAAGGTAAGATTATTTCTAAAGAAATTTCAAAACTTGCGTTTAACTTTATTAAAGTTCACTTTCGTCTTTCAGATAATCCCTTCTCTAAAATTTTATGGAAATCTTCAATAACAAAGATTGCATCTTTCAGTGACGTCTTCTAATGGATTAGGGCCGCAAAACTATCAGAATTATCTCTCCAATGGTTGAGAAATATTTATAAGTACCCAAAATGAATTTTAAATGATCTTCAGTCAAAAATAAACACCAAACGGTCTTTTTATTCAGCGAGAATTCAAATGAGTGGAAAAACTCACCTTTCTGGTAGCTGTTGACCTCTTTATGATGACTGCTAACAATTCCCTTATCGGAAAATATACTGTTAATCTGCAGGCTTTGCTAAAATTTAATCAGAAACGATGGTTTCTTATCGGCAAGGTAATTTGAATATACTTTGTTATAATTCAGGACTTTTTTAAGGTTTTAAAATACTTTTGAAAAATTGTGCTTGCTGAAAAATCAAAAAATTTTCTGGACTTCTCGTAACTATTGATTTTCTATCTTTTATTTTTCATTGCTTACCGGATCTCCAAGCATTTTGACAATGTTTTTAAAGATCTGACAGGATTTTTGTATATTTTTGACATTTATGATTAAAATAAAAATATTTTAAATTTTAATAAATTGTTAAATCTTGAGAACTATATTGACTTTTGAAATGAATTGAAACAAATACTAGAGAATTTAAGCTTTCTTTTGACATATAATTTCTACAACAAATGATATTTTAAATATTAAAATTTTTACTAACAAATTTGACATACACCAATTTTAACATGAATTAGTTGCTTTTATTTTGCTTTTATTTAATTTTAAAGCTATCTGAAAGCACTTTTGATATTGAATCACTGAGAATTGTCTTCAGATTACCTGTCCATTAAAGATTATATCATTCTGAACTCTTATTTATGAGCTATATCCTATTTCACCTCCTAACACGTTTTATTTTCCGAGCTCTATCCATGTTAACTGTATGTTTACTAACAAATTGAAACTTCTTACTTTGTGAATAAATGACTTAAATATTTTATCTGTTTTAGGACTGTTGAAGATTCTATTGACTTGTATATATTAGAATTTGGATTATAATAAAAAATGAAATTAATTAATAAATACAAATTTATGGTTTTTATTTCCACTCGATCCGAAGTGGTTTGATATTTGCTTTTTGTATCTTTATGTTGTGGCTATATTGGCTTATTCTGTAAGTATCTCTTACATAAATAATATAATATATATAACGAACAATAACTTAAGTTTAAATCATAATCAATTTTATGATCAACAATTGTTTTTGGTTAAATTTTTTTATATATATATATATTTTTTTTTTATTGAAAAGTGTTTATCAACCAACTATAACTCAGTGGCTATAATAACTCACGTATTAAAAGAATCTTATTTCTATTATGCTAAATTTGTTTATAATAAACCAACTGGTTTTAATAATAATAATAATAAAATTATTTTGAAAACATTAATTAAATCTGGTGATACAATATAGTCGTTATTGGTTTGTTACATTATGTCTGTGAATTCTGCTTATTTTTGCTTTTAGTTTCTTTCTTATTGTTGAATCTAGTTTCAACTATTAAATTAACAACAATAATACAATTGTTTGAGTTAAATATATATGTGGTATATTCAATATTGTCATTTTGTTTTATGTTCATATAAAAAAAACTGTTTAGGAGCTTTAATTTCATAACAATTCTACAAAAATTAATATTCCATATTTGACAAGTTTCTTGGCAAATATCAAATATTCATTTTTCTTTGACTGGTTTTTGCAAGTTGTGTGATTGTTTCTCTGAACGTCGACACAAGTGTATGTTTCAGTGATTTTATGAATGTGTGATGGTTGAAAACAATTAAATGTTTGATTCAGTTGCATATATATGGTATACAATTATGCTGCAGATAGTTTGAATGCTCTCTTTGAAAAAAAAAAAATAATTAGTTTTGTTCTTTTAATTTTGCATGTGTAAGCTTAGGTCGCTTTAGTTTGTTTTATTAATGCATGTTTTATTTTGAATATATACAAAAATATATAGAGTTTAAGTTTTATTTAAGCACGTGTGAGCTGAATTTTGTGGTTAGAGTGTAAGCTAGTTTGAATGTGACTTTATTATCATTCGGTTATTTTTAATAGGTTTTCGTTGAGGGTTGAGTTTATATTCTACTTTTGAATCCATTTTATAGTTGTTTTTCTTCCTTGGTTTCTTAGAGTTCTGCCATCTTCGTTTCAAATTTTTCCTCTCCAATCCTTCTTCTGTAATTCCATTCCAAGTTTTATTATTATACTGCATAATTATATCATTATAATCTTTCATAATTTATACTATATTATATATCATATTCATAATCATAATATCCGCAATAATTCATATTTGATCATATTTTATATTTCATAAATAGCCGCATTATTATTATTATTATTCCATCTTCTGTATCCCATTCATGTCCTTTACTTAATATAAAAAATTAATTGTTTCATTTTATAAATATAACTTAAAATTAATAATGTCTTCTTATTTCTTCACTTATTGTTCATATTTGTAAATGTCTTTTATGTTAAAAACTCCTCTAAGATACCCACTCTCAGGATATTTCAATAAATAACTATTTTCTCCATCTTCTGTTTCAACTTCATAAGGTCTCTCCAATGGTGGTAAAAGTTTGTTACAAATGTTATCTCTATAATTGCTTACCCTATGTGCTCTAATTAATACTAGTTCTCCTTTTTGAAATTTTCGGTTTGTTCTCATCTTCCTTTTGTTTTGTCTTTTCAAATATTTCTCTCCATTCTTGATGATTCTTAGTTTTACATCTTGACAAATTTGGTCATATTCAGGTTCTATTTCTATAATCCAAGGTCTTTCTGGTCTTATCCTTTTCATTAGTAATAGTGGTATTTTATTAGTCACAGTGTTTGGTAACTGATTTATGTATTGTTCTATCCTTAATAAATGTTGATCCCATACAGTGTGTTTGTTTTCTATTGATATTCTTAAAAATTTTATCACTTCTTGAATATATCTTTCCGAAGGATTTGATTGAGGATGTCTGATGCTTGTAAAACTTAATTTGGTTCCATTTCTTGTCATAAAATTTTTGAATCGGGTATTTTGGAAATATGTGGCATTATCCAGTATGCATTGTTTAGGTTTTCCTATTTCTTCAAAATAATTGTTTAAATTATTTATGATAGTGTTGACTTTTGTATTTTTACTGGAATAAAGTTTGATGAATTTTGAAAATAAATCTACGATTACCATGATATGTTTATGTCCATTTCCTTCCGTTTGTATCAAGTCACTCAAAAAATCTATAGCTGTTATATCTAAGGGCTCTTGTGCTATTATATTTTTGGGAGTATTTCAATTTGAAAAATTCTTCGATTTTTGTCTTTGACAAGTATGACATCTTCTAGTTAAGTTTTTGATTATGCTTGTATCCTTCTTGGTGATATAGTTTTCTCGAAACATTAGCCATATTTTCTTACTACCCGCGTGTCCTTGCTCTCCAATTCTTTTAATGTAAATTTGATCTTTCAGTATACATCTTTCCTTTTCTTTCTGTGTTAAATTTTGCTGATCTTCTCTAATGGCTTGTTTTGAGTACATTCCCTCCTGTTCTTTTAATATATTTAATCCGATTTGAATTTTTCTCCCTTCTCTTGTTCCTTCCTCTTCGTTCCTTGTCAAGGCATCTGCAATGACATTATCTCTTCCTTTTATATGTCTAATTTCGAAGTTATATTCTTGAAGTAGTAAAGGCCCACGATGTATTCTATTATTAAGCAATTTGTTATTCATGATATTTATTAACGATAAATGGTCAGTTTCAATATAAAATTTTGATTCTAATAAATAATACCGAAGTTTTGTTACACAAAATAGGATGCTAGCAAATTCCAATTCGGTGACACTATACCTCTTCTCGTAATTTCTGGTTACACGTGACACAAATGAAATAGGAACTTCTTCATTGTCCTGGACTTGTAACAACACTCCTGCAAATTTGTGTATGGAAGCATCTGTCTGTAGAATGAATGGCAAATCGTACCTGGGGTGATAAATTCTTAGATTAGTCCGAAATATGTCCTTTAAATTTTGAAAAGCCTGGTTTTGTTCTTCTTTCCATTTCCATTTTTGATCCTTCTTCAATAGTTGAATTAATGGTAATTCTTTCTCACTCAAGTCTGGAATTAATCGTTTAAAGTAGTGGATTAGGCCTATAAATCCTCGTAAATTTTTCAAATTTTTCGGTGCTGGATAGTTCATTATTTTCTCAATTCTTTCTTCGTCCATAGAAATACCACTTCTGTCTAATTTATATCCTAAATACGTGACCTCTTGTTGATAAAACTGGCATTTGCTTAAGTTAATTTTTAATCCTGCTTCATTCAATGCATTCAACAAAATATTTATGTGTGTTAAATGTTCTTGTGATGTGTGAGAATAAATGAGAATATCGTCAATGTAGTGTATAATAAAGTCTTCGTATTGATCCAAAATTCGATGTAAAGCACGTACAAGAGCTGAACATGCACTTTGCAAACCGTATGGAACTACTTTAAATCTATATATTACCCCATCTATCGAAAAGGCTGTAAAATCCCTACTATCTTTATGCAATGGTATCAACCAAAAGCTATGCTTCAGGTCAATTTTTGTAAAATAATTTGATTTGGTTATTTTTCCAAAGATTGCATCTACACTTTGTGGTGCTTCATATTGTGGTGTTGAATATTTGTTAATGTTCCTGGCATCGAGGCATAATCTTAACTCACCATTGCTCTTCTTCACTACCACTATAGGGTTTATGTACTTTGAATTGCTGTTTTCAATTATTCCGTTTTGTAACATCTTCTCTATCTCCTTTGAAACTTCTTTCCGGTATTTATAAGGAATTGGATATGTCTTCGATTTAAAATTTTCTAATCCTTTTACCTCAATTTTATGCATGTACTTTTCAGCCACTCGGTTTTCGGATTTTATCAAACCATCATATTTTTGCAACAATCTTCCTACATCTTCTTTCCATTCTTCTGCACATACTAAATTTTCTTCCAATTCCATTTTACTTTCTTCTGGTTCATTATTTATAAAATTGTAGTTTGTATGATTTTGAATATTGTTAATTTCCTTTATCTTTAATTCCTCTTGTTTTGATTCCTCGTCTTCTGTATTTCCAAATTTCAGTACTTCTTCTTGAATTTGTAAAGTTTTGTTTACATAATCGATGACCATTCCATTTCTGTCCATTTCGTCTGTCCCAATCAAAATATCATGTCTCATGTTTTCTACTATTATGAATTGCATACTATATTCGGTTGTATCAAATAATACTTTTCCCATTATTCCCTTCTTTGCTTCATATAGTTTTTTGTTGTTTGCACCCACTAGATTAACCTTTGGAATTGAATAACAATATTTTTGAAAATTTAATTCATTAATAACTTTATTGTCAATTAGTGAAACTTCAGAACCCGTGTCTATTAAAATTTTAACTTTTTTTTGAAAGAATTTACCCTGAATTAAAATTAACCCTTGCAAATTTTGATTTTTCTTTTCTTCCCCAAATTTTATGAACTCCCTTGGATGCTCACAGTGACATACGGCCGCATTTAGCAGGTGCTTTATTGAAAATTTGGTGATTGTGAATCTGTTGTGTATTGTGTGTCAAAGGGTTGTGATGGTGATGATGTGTTGAGTGTTTCAATTGGTGACTCTTGTTGACTGACGTCGGTGTATGATTGATGGTGACTTAGAAAATTCACTTGTCTTTTTTGGTTATTTCTATTTATATCTTCTAGACTTCTAGTGTTATGGTTTCGATTGTTTGTGTAGTTTTGATTTGACTGTTGTTGTGAATTGTTTGTCTGATTCTGTTGAATGGCACTGTTTGAAAATGTGTGATTCAAATTGCCATTGGAGTTAAAGTTTCTGTTGTTATTATTGTAATTATTTCTGTTAAAATTTCCGTTGTTTTGATTATTGTAATAATTACCGTTTTGATACCGTCCATTATTTCCATAGTTATTGTTGTTAGTTTGATTGTTACGATTATAGTTTTGGCGATTAAAGTTCTGATTATTTTGGTTGCGGTAGTTATTATTATTATTCCTAAAGTTCGAGTTATTATAGTTGTTGTTACCATTATTTTGTCTATAGTTATTGTTAAAATTACGTTGATTATTGAAATTATTGCCGTTCTGATTATTGTTTCTGCTGTAGTTATTGTTCCCATTGAAGTTGTTATTATTATTATTATTTGCTTGGTCATTGTTTTGATACATGGGGTTTCGTTGCTCATGCATCATCAAAAATTGGCACAGTTTGTCTATTTCTTTAAAGTTGTATAACATCATGATATCTTCCAATGTCCGATCAAAGTGTTGCACGATACAACCCACAATGTATTCTTCGTTAAAACCACAGTCTAAGTATTGAGCTGTGCTGTAAATTTGCATGGCGTACCGGTGGTATGACATGCTACGATTTGGGTTGTATTTGCCACTTAACAGCTCGTTTTTGATTGAACGCTGTTGTGCTTGACCCCAGAAATATTCACTGAATTTGGTCGCAAAGTCTTCCAGATCCACCAACTCATTTTCTTTGTTCGAAAACCATAGTAACGCCTCAGCCGTCATCTGGTTTCTGATGAATTCTTTAAAGTCTTCGAAATTTCTGTAAGATGCATATCTGTGCCTAAGGAATTTCATGAAAGGTACTGGATGCTGCTGTTTTATTCTTCCACTAAAATAGATTTTACAATCTCTTTCGACCGTTTGTACAACCGGCCTTGCATCCAATTCCTTCTGTGTCACTTCTTTAAGAGACTCTTGTACTCTCCCAATTTCTTTCTCCATTATCTCTTTGGTCTTATTCATATTTTCATCTATTTCATCTTCTTTTTTCTTCCACTGTTCATTAATGTCTCGTCGAAATATCTCTTCCTTCTGCTCAATATGATGTTCCAGCTGTACTGCCAACACTCCCATTTGTTCGTTAACATCTTCGAACTTTTTTTGGTTATTTTGTTGTTCGAGCTTTAAATTTTGTTCCATTAATTCAATCTTTTTATTTTGAGTTTCATTATTCTTTTCCAGCTGTGCCGATAACACTTCCATTTGTTCTTTGCACTGCTCTTCTCTCTTGGCCATTTCTAGGGTTAACTCTTCTTTTACATCTTCTATCTTCGTTCCCAACTTATCCCCAACCTGTTGTGCCATCTGTTGTATTTTGTCGTTAAAACTTTTTGTTATTTCCCGTTTTATTTCTTTTTTTGTATCTTCAAGTTCTTTTGTCAACTTTTGAGTCATATCTTGTTTATTTTCTTCTGCTTTCTGGTTTATATTTTGCTCAGTTTTTTTTATTTCCTGTAACAAAATTGCCATCATCTTGTGAAAGTCCGATTCATCCTTCTTTACGGGCTGAGCTTGGTCTCCACTTGCCATTTGCCTTTCCATTTGTGCTTCTTCTGGCTGTCTTTTCTCCTCCATCGTCTCCTGTACTTCTTCAGTCTCTTTAATTTGTTCTTCGGTTCTGTCTGTCACTTCCTGTTCTTCTTCTACGTTCTTATGTGATCTAGTCTTTCTTTTGTCCATGTTTGTTTTTATTTAATCTCAATTCACTCAATAAACTTATTATCTACACAAATTATACTCTTCACACCCTGTATATTATGTTATTAAATGTTGTAAATAATTTTTTTTTTTTAAGGTACACCACTGGTTAATACTTTGTTATAATGCACTACCTGTCACCGTCCAAAGACACAGCCACACGTTGGGCTCGCCAAATTGTTATGATATGTGAATGCGATGTAAGAAAACTACAAGTTGCTCTTATTTACCGGCTAGCTTTATGAAGATAAAAATAATTTTTTTTTTTTTTAAGTTGATTAATTTGTAATATTGATAAATTTAGAAATGCTTTTAATAAAATTTATTGAACGCCTGAAAATATAAAAAAAATTAGACAAACATTTATTCTACTCACCTTGTATTCTCTAAATCTCACAGGATACTGTTTTTTTTATGCAAAGTGAATCTTTTCTATTATTGATAAAAGAAAATTTCGTTTGTTTATCTAAAGTTTAGAAAGAAACGTGCTGTATTTTGAATTTGAATTTTTACTTATTTTTCTTAGAACATGCAGACTCTTAACTCAAGCGAGTTCTGTGACCTGTAGTGCTTGATAAAGAAATACAAAATTATATAAAGCAAAAATCACCATACAAGAAGTTTTATTTTTAATGTACTGTGCAATTATTCACAAGTGATCAATTAAATATTACACAACGATATCTTGTATAATATATAAAGAAAATTATTTAAGATTCTTCCAATAAATAAGCCAATACTTAACCGTTTAATACTAATATGAATGGATTTAGATTTATGACGTAATACAATATTGAAGTAAGTTTATTAAATTAGTGTTTTGTGAAGTTGCAACAAGAAATACTTGATCTAATACGTGTTTGTTTGTCAAAGTATTTATAACCTCACTTACTATCTTTTTAGAGCGAAAACAAAGGTTTATAATCCTTCAATTTTTAGTTTAATATCGATTAACTGTTTTGTTTAATGATTTTAGTAAGCAAAAGAAACGGTGAATTATATTTGGTTAATATTACAAAAGCGATAATAAAATTTTTGTGAACTTGACTTCAAATTATATTTTTTTTTTAAACAAAGATGATTTAGAATGATATAGGCTGTTTAAAAAGGTAAGATTATTTCTAAAGAAATTTCAAAACTTGCGTTTAACTTTATTAAAGTTCACTTTCGTCTATCAGATAATCCCTTCTCTAAAATTTTATGGAAATCTTCAATAACAAAGATTGCATCTTTTAGTGACGTCTTCTAATGGATTAGGGCCGCAAAACTATCAGAATTATCTCTCCAATGGTTGAGAA